>NW_028139363.1:0-95424 GCF_965202585.1 Thalia democratica | reverse complement strand
AGTACAAATTGTTGAGTTTTTCTATTTATTTTTCAAAAGTTAAGCCTATGCCAAATGTTAAAGCTGTTGTGAGTTTTTTTTAATATGATTTAATCAAATAAAAGTTTGTGTTTTAAACCTTCTTTGCTTTGAATTTTATTTGGTTATTTGTGATTATTTGTGATTAGCCAAAAACTTTTTGATATTGATCTTTAAACCCTAGCTAAATTGAAAAGTAGACTTACTATATATTAAGTTTATATAATCATATGGAACACACAAAATTGATGTTTATTTTCCAAGAAAGTTCTAATTACTAATAAGATTGACTCAAAGTAAAATAACTTGTCCCTCTAATTATATATTTTTTATTTTCTAACCTTCTTTTTTACATGTTCTAAAAATTTAGTTTAAACTCTGTTAATAAAACAGTTTTTTATTATAGAAAATTTAAATACAACAAGATTTTATATTTAAACTAATTATTAAGTTTTTTTATGTTTACACATAAATACACAAACATTGCTATAGAGCTATTATACTAAAATATCAATAGAGTTAGCACTACTCAAGTAAGTATAATTACATACCGATACTAAAACTAGCAAAATCTTTAGTTAGAAATTTCAAAAAAATATTGAGTTTTTTTTCTAAGCTGTGTGCCTGATTTGGTGATTACTAACTAACTAAATGAATAACTAAAGCTTACTATCTTTAGTTAATGTTTATGTACCTTTTGGTTTAGGTTTAGTATTAATAACCCACTTTATTTCTTTAATTAAATTATACTCAGTTATTTTAGTTATAACTAAATAAAATAGCTCTTAAACTAATAATAATCAAACTAAATAAGTTTAAATTAAATTTAATAACAAGTGCTTTACTTATTTCTATCACAAACACTTACTGTAACAATGCAGCTAACTAAAAAACATTTTTTAAGTGTTAGCTAACTATACAAAACAACAGTGGTTTACTAGTTCAATGCTTAATTGAGTCTAAGCAGTGTTGTTAACTTTACATCATGCCATAAACATGCCATGCAATTACATCATACCATATCAATTTACATAATTAGGATTGCAACAATATTTCCCGCTAGAATAGCCTTAAGCATTTTCCTTTAAAGGAAACTAATTTCGTTTGGCTTGTGCATTCAAGCGCGAAATTTAAGCGGGAAATTATATTTTAAGCTGTCAAGTGTAATTATAAGCGATTAAAACTCTTATAGCAGGTTCAGATTTCCTTTAATCCATTACTTAGTTTTTGTTTAACATCTCTTTAGTCTAGGTGGTTAAATGAGTTTGTTTTAATTTCTATTTTATGTTTAAATATATGTTTATTTTACTATGATTCGTATTAGTTATCCATTAAAAAATCATTTAATTTTAAACTTTAGCGGGTATTAGTTACTAACCGCTTAAGTTACATATTTTTACTAAGAGTCTACTAGAATCAATATTATTATTACTTTTTTTTCAAGTTTATTGTCCTACGCTGGGCCCAGGCATCGAAACCTGAACCGCTTAAACTGAAAGCTACATAAAAAGAAAAAAATATCACAAAAATTATTCTGTAGGCATAACTTAAAGTTTATAGTTTCACATAAATAACAACTTTCAACAAATAAAACTTTTACTAATCAACTTATTTAGGTTTTAAAGTGAAAGTTTTTTGAACATCTTGTTAAACTTAATTTTTTAGTTTTTGATAAGTACCTTCATCATCAGCATTTTTTTTGATTTGTTGTTCTTAATGACAGCAAAAAAATTGCACCGTTTTGATTTTTATCATTAACTTCCAGATTTTAAGCAACATAAAAAAAAGCCTCTGCAAAGTCAGCAAAACATACTGAGCTGCTCAATTCAGTTATTTCAGTTGCTTTGATATAAAAATCAGCAGCATAGTCTTAATAAAGAACTGCAACAATAAAGTATACTTTTGATTATAATTTATCTTTGTCATTTGGAACTTTCTAGATTTCTAGATTTAAGTCAAAAATAATAGTTTAAGACTAAGTTTTCAACTTAAATAAAAAACAATTTGCCATACACATTCGGAATATTAGAACTTAGTTTTGCACATTTGTGCAACTTAACAAAGTTAATATAGAAACCATTGTTAAAAAACATAATAAGTTTAAATGCATTTACTAACCAAAAGTTAAAAACTCAAAGCAATAAGCACATTAACAGCAGACGGCCAAATAACTAACGCATTGAAAAAAGACTTAATATTCGTAAAAGAAAGGCACTGCTAACAAAATGAAATTAAACTATAAGTTAACCAAAATGCTACAAATTAAATCAACGATTAATAAAGAAAATTGTATATAAATTCTACTGATAAATATTCAGTTCATATTAATGACAAAATTAATTCGAAACTTTTTTTTTCCGTAAAAAATATAATCGTTGTGAAGCTTGCTCTACATTTCAACTGAACGATAAAAAAATGTCAACATCATTATCGAAATAATGTCTTAATATAGTTTTTTTGTTTTTACCTCTCAGACTGAGAGTCTCAGTAGATAAAGATAAGACGTAAAAGATTAATTGCAGCGGTTGAAGATTATTCTAGTGTAATTGCTTGAAAATTTCTAAAAAGTGGATATCTTTTTAAGTGTTAAAACCAGAGTGGTGTGATGTATTTGAACTGTAAACAAACGTATATGAGTTACATTTCTTAAGGAAAAATTATATTTGTAGGTTTAAAACTATTCAAAACTTGTAAAGATACAGTTGATGCAATTTGTTTATTGTATTTAATATGGTGGTTCGATCCAAATTTCCAGCAATAAGAATTAGGAAAATTTTAAAAACTTTAGTTAATACAAGCTTATATAGTACATTTTAAAGACAAAAGTAGAGAAAAGAAACACTTTTATGAGTATTTAGAAACATGAAATTTAAAAGAGTCAAGTTAAATGTTTTATAAAGACCTAAGATTAAAAACTATCTAAACATTTTAATAAAATTGCGGTAGAATAGAATGGATATAATTTTTGTGACGTCGCAACTTTGTCTATAGCGAATCTAGTACTTACTTATTGATTTAATATAACAAGCCTTTAATAGAAAATAAAGTACATCATTTTGTTTTTTATCGTTGTTCAGTACTATGTTCAGTAAGCATGAAAATACTGATGAAATTTTAATACAGTTAAAAATAGGAGAAAATAAAGAGCAAATACGCAATTCCTGATGTAATGTCAGTTAAAGTTGAGAACATTGCTTTATAAACCAGCCACAGAAATGGTTGACATTGTGGCCACAGCCTGCTGCAGTAAATATTTTTTTTTCAAAATAGACATTTATATTGTTTGTTAAACATTGTAATTTTTTCTTTATTTAATTTAATTTCTTACAACCAGTTTTTTATACAAATTCTAAGTAGTAAAATGAAATAGAATTTTATAAATTCTTAAAGTATATTAGATTTAGTTATTGTCAAATATTTTGACCACATTTAAAGTGCTTTCAAAGACCTAAAGTGTATTGTTTTTATATATTTGTTGGTGTTCATTAATATAAAAAATGTTCATTCATGTCATGCCGAGTATCATATAGAATAGCCATAAGTATTATTTAATATTAGCAATTAGTATAAGTTAAGCATAAGTTAAATTATGCTTTTGTGGTTGTACACTACACTACACTCTAACCTTGCAACATTTCAAAAGATGATTGTTTCAAATTTTTTGTATAAAAAATAAGAAAAATACTTATCACATTTAGGTAGTGTATCAGAACAATTATACAAATAGTCAATTTAGCATCTACTATTTAAGTTCTTCAATTGTCCAGAATCAAAATGAAGCACTTAATATTGGTCTTTTAGTATATTTAAGATTATAAACTTTCATTTTAACTACTTTTTAAAATAAAATACTTGTTTTTATAGAGTATTAAACACATTTATTAGCTCTATAGATACAACTTTTCTGTAACAGAATTTATACAATAATTGTTTTATACTTAAAAAATAAAAAGCTAGCTTGAAGTTTCAAAGAAATTATTAAACAAGCATATTATGACTGAAAACGTATATATTTTTGAAGAAAAAACACAAAACATTTATACAATAAAAATGTATATTATTGAAATTAATTTTAGAAAGCTGAAGAATGATTGCATGTAAATTCTAAGAAAATACATATATTAATGAAAGAAACAAAAAGTTATTTTTATTGAATTCTATTAATAGTAACTTATTAAACTCAATTATATTTAAACCTTATACCTTTAAATAAAATTTTAATTAAAAGAAAAGGAAAAAAACAGCTACAAATTAAGTTAAATATCTTTAAGAAGCCATAATGTTAAATAAAGTGGTACTCCCTATGGCCTTGACTTTTAAAATGTATTAGATACACAGACATTTGTTTTACTTGATGTTGTGTTTGCAACTCATACACCCTTATATCTAGAATTGTAAAAGATATATAAAAGTTTGTAAAGTTTGATAGACTTTTAAATTTGAAATTTATATTGTTTAGACTTAGTTTATTTTGTACTTTTAATTGAGGTTACTTTTACAGAAAGTTTTTGGTTTCTAACAAATTTACTTTAATATTAACAATATGTTTTAATTAGCATTTTAATAAAACTTAACTGAGAGTAGTAAATAAATTAGTTTAAATGACATACTACAATCAAAATTGGTAATGCAAAAGGCCACATTTGACTATTATGAAGTTGATTCCATTTGCTCTTATAATTGCACTATATATTTTTAAAAGCTAAAACTGATCTATTAATTGTTTCTGCATCTCTTAAATCTGTTTGCGTTATTTAAAAAAAAATATTTTGAAAAATGGTATTTTGAGAGAATATTCCTTAAAGCTACTGTTAGCCAGAGAGGATTGTTAATATTGTAACTTGTTTCAACATCAACTTTAAAACTTATTGTTAACTAATTTAGCTGTTTTGTCTTACATACATTATGTTTAATAAAAGTATCTTTATCTTAATGTATTTATTTAACTTAAAAGTTTCAAAACAGTTTAAAAAAATAGTATGATTTTGTGTGTAATTCATGATTTTTAAACAGATTTAATGATCATGAAATTCAAGTTCAAAAGCTATATGAAGTGCAAGGCTTCATCTATTATTAGAAAGCTTAAATAGTATAACATTATTGAGCAATGTATCACATCAAATTTTTGTTGTTTACTTTATATTGACAAGTTCGTAGGTTACAAAAATATTTAAATTTAGCTTTTTTGGTATAATATTAAGCATTTTAAATTGTTTGTTTAAAAAAGTTAAATGTAAAATTTGCAAAGAAATTAACTAGCACAATAATGTTTAGGTAATGTTTTTCTGTATGTTACTCTAACTGATTAGACAAACTTCTTTTTAATCAACAAAAGACTTAGAGAACTTTTTTCAAACAGAACTGTGTACTTCACTATTTTGATAAATACTAGAAAATATAATAAAACTTTGTAAATTTTTACATTTTAAAGTTTTTAATAAAAGTATACTTGTAGATCTTTGGCTTTGATTTACAAATTTTGTGTTTTATTTTTTGATTTTTTAATAGAAAACAAAAAATATTTTGAAATATAACTTAAATTTTATTTTATGTTTTTGAGTATTTTAGTAAGAAAATATAATAAGATTTTTTAGTGTCTTAAATTTTTTTATTTCATTTATTTTGTATGAACAATAAAAAACTAATCAAAAAAAGACAATTGGTTTTTATTTTATACTAAAACATTTTTTGCTAATGTTTTTGTTTTCTTATTCAATCAGAGAAGCTAGAAGAAATAAAACTTTCAAGTGAACATTTGACTTTCATATTTCTTTGCAATAAAATTTTTGAAAAATAAAAGTTTTTTTTTAATATATCTTTGCGAAACTTTTTAAACTTCAAAAGTTTGAGTTAACTGTGTTTTAATTATAAATCTATATGTTTTTATTTTTAATCTATTTTTATTTAAATTCTGTTAACTTAGTATTTTTGTATATCAAAAACAGCAGTTTTAGATAAAAGTTTACATTACCGTAAGAGTATTGTGGAAATTATTTTTTTAAGCTAATTTTTTGTTTTTAAATTCAATCATTAGTTCAAGGTGTTTTTCCATTTGAAAATATGTACTTCAGTTGAAACATGTGAGAGTCGTGGGATGTGGTCACTGACACCTATCATCTTGCATTCCGCTTATTTTTAACTGTTAACACAATTGCAAACTTCAATACATCAAATACGAAATCATTCGAAACAGTAAACCTATGACGTAATCACGCGTCGCCCCTGTTGTATTTTATCGCAGCATCGAAATTTACTAGAGCTAGTTCTTTGTATAAAAAAAATTAAGCATAATTGCTGCGTAATGTCATTGTCCAAACATATTTATTAATCATTAAATAATGTTTTATATTTTCAGTATTATTAAAGTATACACTATCTAACTGATTTAATTTTAGGAAATACTGAAAAGTATATTTACATAGAACTACTTTAAAATGTTTATTTTTACTTACAGGTTTTTTTTTTTGTACTCTGTGAAGCTTGGCTAAAAGTAAAACTACATTTTTGTTTAAAAAATGAAAGAAGGAAGCTCAAATATTATAGAGCTTTCAAAATGTAACAAAGCCAAACTTTGCAAAAAGGTAACAAACAAGCTGAAACCATGGTACCCTAAGAAAAAATATATAAAAACTTTCATGTTTCATGCACTTAAGGAGTTTGATGAAAACACCCTTAAAACACTTATGAAGATTGATAAGTTTGGTTAGTGATACGATAATTTTTTTTTTATTAAATTAACTATTGTAAGTAAAAACTCTAAAAAATACAATGCTATTTTATGTGTAGTTAAATTACTTTTTTTCTTTTTCTTATTTTAGTAAAACGTCAAACTAATAAGTTTTTGATAGTAAGCTAAAATTATGATTATATATTAACTTGATTAGATTCTAGGTTTAAAATTTAAAACTTTTTTTAAGTTATAGTTCAGTTTTTACTGCAGTTTAACTATTGATTAAATCTTGTAGTTGTCTTTTTATTTACTTAAGTACTTAATATTTGCTTGTAATAGTACTTACTTGTACTCAAATAATATAATATTTATTTCTTGTTTTTTTTTGTTTAAAAGCTAAAATTTTTAACTAAGTTTTCTTTGATTTTGTTTTTTATTCTTGTTTTACATTTTATATTTATCATGTTATTTATTTATAACATGTTTAAGTTATTTATCAAACTCTTTTCATTTATCAAAAAAAAAACTTTTCTTTAGTTTTTAATACTATTTAAACTTATTTATTTAAAAAAAAAAATATATATATATATATCAGTTTAGCAGAAAAAATAAATTTTAAACTGGAAAAACATAACTTAGTTACAAATACATTTTAATATTTACTAACATTTTAACAGTTATCTTTTTTTAATTTTTTATTGTTATATACAGAAACTTATGATACTTTTAATTAGTTTGTAAAATAAATTTTTGAAAGAATAAATTCATTATTTATCCTCTAGTAGTTGAGATCTCATTATTTGTTTTGTTACAACCGAAACATATAACATGTTTTTAATTAGTATAGTTTTTGACAATTTAATCATTAAATAATCAAAATAGTTGAAACATATGTTTAAGGTAGTAATTTTTGGTACTTTGCTATAAACTTTGACTAATATACTATTTCGCAACAGATTATACCACCCTTGCCAGCCTGAACATCACACAGATCTTAAAAGTTGCAAAAACGCTAAACTTCGACGTCGTTAAAAAACAACTCACGCGTTCAATCAACAGGAAAATGAGCCTGGAAAACGCCGTGTTCTACTACCAGTTGTCCGAAGTCTTCGACCATTCCAACAGCGCTTTCAAGTACATCGAGAGGTGGTTCCGGTTGATCTGCGACAGAAACATGCACCCGGATCTGAGCTACCCGCTTTTCAGGAGTATCTTGTCCAGCTCCGCTTTGGAAGTGACGTCGGAAGTTGAGGTTTTCAACGCGTTGGACGGCTGGGTGTCACGTGACGTGGATGGGAGAAAGGAATTCGCAATTGAGCTGGTGAGAAAGGTCAGGCTGCATCTGCTGTCAAAAGCCACTTTGGACTGTTTGCTGGTGAGCGAAGGTTGTTTGGTGAGAATTGCAGAGTGCAGAGAATATATTGAAAATGTAAGAAGCAACAATAAAGGTAGTTTAGAGTTAAAAGAGAATGGGGTAGATTTTCAAAATAGGTACTGTTCACAAGCAAACTTTGACATGATTGTCAGCGGCTACACGGAAAAATTTCAAGGCATTTACAAGTTCAAGCAGCTCCAGCTCACTGAGGCACCAAGACTGATGGGCTTGAAAAGAGACTTTTCCGTGTCCAAAACGGTCTGCGTCAACGAAAAAATATACTTTCTCGGTAAGAGCTCGCTGTATTCGTACTCAGTCTTAACTAAGCAGTGGAGCAGTAACATCAATTTTCCGCATGACCGCCTCTACTACTGCGCCTGCAACTTCATGAACAAGATCCTCGTACTGGGGGGGATGGGACTTGGCGGCAGTCCGGTGGACAATATGGCGTTTGACACTGCGACTGAAAAGTGGGAAAAAATACCCAAACTGAGGGTTTGTAGATTGCAGGAGAGTTATGCGGTGTTCGGTAGTAGGGTTGTCGTCACCGGTGGGAAATTTTGTGAAGAGCTAAAATCAGCCGAGCGTTACGACGGTCACGCTTGGTCAAGGGACATCCCCAACATGCTCGAGAAGAGAAGCAGGCACGCTAGTGTCGCCACAAAGGGAAAGATGTACGTCATAGGCGGCAAGACGTCATCGTGCGAGGTTTTCGACGGTTTTGCTTTTGCTTACGTCACCGCAAAACTCCCGCACCGCTTGTCGCTGGTTTGCGGTGAGCTGAGGTGCTTGGCGGTCGGCAACAAAATCGTCGCGTTCGACGGAGACGAGCATAGTTTCTACGTGTACGATTGTGATGAAGGGTGGTGGTCCGGCCGGAAGTTCTTTCAGTTTTCCAAGTTTGTCGACGGTTACGACCTGTTGAAGATGCCAATGTTGTGAAACTGAGTTCTTATAAGCGAGAAAATATTAGCAAGAGACTGAAACTTGATGATTTTCGATGCTATTAGAACCATTTTGTAGTTTTATGATTCTGCTTTAATGGTGTTTAAGTATTTTAAGCGCGTTGATATTTTATAACTCAATTAATAATGGAAAATATTTAATTTTCGTTTTAATATTAAAAATTTATTGCAAAATATCTTGATTTATACTTATTCAGTAAACGTACTAAACTTAGCAGTTTTAAGTCGGCTGCAGTTATAAGGTCGCTTTTGATTTGCTAAAACTTTACTTAGTTTTTTTTTAAAGATTCTTTTCATCGGTTTATTTTTTACATATTTGGGTATGGTGGGTTGTTGATAAAGGTATAAATGTTCTTAATAATCGGCTTTTTTATCAATTTACCTCATTTGCACAAGTTTGCATAATGTTATGAATGAAAATATCACCAAAAACTTACAACTGCAGCCGACTTATGTATAACTATTTATTTTATCAGGGTAGCTTCAAAAACCTACAACTAGTTTGTATTTATTTATAATTATTTGTGACCGATCTTATAAATAATTAATTTTCTTTATTAGAATATTTATATACTAAAAAAATCTAGTTTTTTTAGTTTAGCTATTTCCCTAGCCTTACATAAACTTATAAAATAAAAAAATTAATAGTTAAAACAAAAAAAATAACTATAAGAAATATAAGAAATATAACTTATTTTATTATATGCAAATTGAGTTGTAGGTTTTTGAAGCTATCCGTTTAGTAAACCGGCTTGGGAATCTACCTAAAGTAGATTTGTTAGACTTTAAAGCATTAGCTCTAAAAAACTACACAGAGAAACTAGGTAAATTCTTTTACATATTTTAAATTGGAAATATCATAGAGCTACTAATGTTGTAAAATAGGTGAACATAATATTACTCGTTTTGTTTTTGAAATAATAAAATAGTTTTTTGTAGTTATGTTAGTTATCTTTCTTAGCTGTTTCTTGATGTTAGAGCAAACAAACTGGAAAAAATCTGAACGCTCACAACTATGGTCAATGGATTGGTGTGGAGAAAGACATTTCGGTCATCAAGCTTCACACCATACATTTTATAGTTCTTTTTGAGCAGTTTTAATTAAAACAATATAAAAGAAACCTAAGATAAACAAAAAATCAATATTATTATTAACTAATTATTGTTTTTCTTCAAAGTATTTTTATTTAAATTAACTCTAAACGAAATTGTTTTTGAATTAAAAAATATTTAAAGCACTCTTTTTGTACCCACTTCTACCAATATTAACTATGGAAATCAAAGTCTACCATGGGCACCACACCGTCTCCTCCCCTTAGATTTCAATTTTTAAGATCATGTATGCTCACATTTTCTTGTTGATCTTTTTATAAGAACAACCACATAAAATTCAATACAAAATTCCATAATAACATAAAAATGGAGAATTTGTAGAAATGCAGTGAAAAAAAAACACATATCTCATCTTTTAATATAAAAACAAGAATAAACAGAAGTATAAAACAAAAACTGTAAATCATACTATACTTTAGAAATATCTGTAAATATTTTTAGAATGTGCTTAAATTTATTTAGAAAAAAAAAATACATAAAGTACTTCTAATATATATTATTGCTCAACTATGATAGCTAATTCTCATAACTATAATTGTTGTAAAAATTTAAGGCAATGTAAATATTTACCTAAGAGGAAATCAATTATACATTTTAATGTATAGATATATTGAAAAATAAAATTAACAAATATCTAATAAACTTAATATAGAAATAACTTAACAAATGTCTTATAGACTTTAGGTAAAACCAAGTTTCAAAGTAAAATATGACTTATCTAGTAAACTTGATAATGGATCAAAAGATTTTTTTTTACGGTTAATTAAAAATTGCAGTAAAAAATAATAAATATGCTATCAAATAATACTGTACATACTTAAATGCTTTTATTACTTGTATAGTGGACTCATCAGCTGTTTTTTTTCTAAATAATAATATTAACAGGGTTGCCACACACTCAGGGAACTCAGGTAAACTCAGGGAATTTTCAAGTTATAGAATATCTCAGGGAAACTCAGGGAATTTTGATTCTTTTTTTTAACTCAGGGAAACTCAGGGCAGTTTTGTTTTTTTCTAAAAACTTCAGGGAAGTTTTAAGTTTTTTGAAAATCACAGGGAAATTTTTTTCTAGATCTACAATAACATTTAGTTAATCCAGTTTCAATATTTTGTTCAAAAAAGTTAATTTTATTTGTTTTTAAGTGCTTATTTAGAATTTTTTTAGCCTTGCGGCTAGTTCTTCAATACTCTTAAAATTAACATTGTAAATTTTTAATAAATAATAAAATTTTTATGGATTTGAAAAAAACTCAGGAAAACTCAGGGAAGTTTAAGGTTACTCAGGTAAGTTTCTGGTCACCCAGGGAAGATTTTTTGACTTTAAGAGTGGCAACCCTGTATTAATAGTTTAACAAGTAAATAAATTTCAACTTATTAAAGATAGTTAAATACAATATTGTACCTCTTTAAAAAAACAAACTCTATTCATATAACTCATGAATTGATAATATTTTACTTGAGTAAAATAAAAACTAAGCAAACCTATTTTTAGCCACATAGTCAATGGAGACAAAACAGTTACACTAAACCCCAAATTTAAAAAAACAAAAACCAATTCATCTCTGCCCACACCCAGTCAAACCACCATCTATTAGCCAAAGAATAGATAACAAATCTACCAATATTAAAAATTTATCTTAGTTGTTAAAAAATAAAGAGAAAATTAAGTTTGCATTCTATCTGATTTATTTTTAAGTAAAAAAAAATAGTCCAGATTGAAAAGCTCCAAGGTAGCTCTGATCTTTTAGTTTTCTTGGAATTTCCTCCCATACTTTACATCCAAGATAGGATAAGGCTTTAGAATTATAAAGACTATTTACACTAGGGATATAATAATTTGTCTCTGAAAATCTTGTTGAATAATTGTGAATTTTATTTACTCTTGTAAAGTAAGCTTTAAAGTTAAATGGCAAAGTATATCTTTTAAACTTTTGCAAAAAAAAAATCTCTTAACTCATAATAAACATATTTTCAACATTTTGTATTTTCTTTTCTATTTTTATACTGTTAAGACTTTCATTCCTCAGGATAACTCAGGATAGGTAGATACAAAAAAATTCAGGTACGTTTTATAATTTTAGAAAACTACTGACAATTTTTTTTAGATCTTAGATACTCCTAATATTTTGTTTAGTAACAAAAAAAAACTTGAATTTTATTGACACTGAAAAGTTTTTATATCTTTAAAGCCTTTTTCAGAACTTAAAAAAACTCAGTATGACTCAGAACTATTTAAGATTACTCAGGATAGTCTTTGTGAATCAAAGAGTGGCAACCATATGTTATACCTCTCGTTAGTTGAATTAAACCTTTTGAAAACAAATCATCCTGTAGCTTTGTTAAAAGTCTGCAAAATCAAGGCCAAACTGTAAAATTGTCTTCCTCAAGTTTACACAATAGGTTGAAAAAGGGAAGAGGGGCTTCTTTCACAAAAGAAATTTCACAGAAATTTTTGGCTAAGTTATAAACTAGCATGATTTGTAAGTTTTTTGTTTAAAATTTAACTGTTAGGTTCATTTTTGTAAATTACTATTTGGGACAAAACTATCCTGATTCAAGACTCTCAAGAACAATTTGACCATATGAGTGGCAAGCTAGAAGAAATAAGTTTATTGCAGAGTTAAAATGTTCACTTAACTTAATAATAGTTTTAACTAAAAAAATGAAAACATGAATCTGCTTGAAAGTATGAATTCAGACACATCTTATTTCTAAAATAAGTTAAAATTGAAGATTTATAAAAGTTTCCAGCGCTTTGGTCTGTCTATTGTTCTCAAACTTAACTTTTTGAACTTCATAAAGTGTTATGTTATCAGTTTCTGTACAATTGGCGCATCTTATTTTATCTAAAGTCCCAATGAAACTATTGTCACTTGTGTCAGGGTTCCGACAAACTTAACTCATAACTCAGGATATTTTGAATTTGTATTTAAACTCAGGGTGACTAAAGATAATTTGGTTTTTTTATATAAAGGATAGTTTTAAGATTTTCAAAAAACCTCAGGCTAATTTTTACCAGATTTTGAATGAGGTTTTGTTAATTTAGTTTCAATATTTTGTTATTTTATAACTAGTTTTGTTGAAAACCTTGATTAAAATTAATTTTGAAAAGTTAATTTTTTTTTAATACAAAAAAGAAAATGGATGACTTAAGACAGGGTTGACAAAAACCTGGAATCCTGGAAAAAACTGGAATTTAAGTATTAAAAAAATGGAATTTCAAACAAAAAATTACTATAATACTTAAAAAAAGGGGTATTTATAACTATAATTACATGTAAAGTGACAAACTTTTGATTAGATACAAAAAAATTATCATAATAACAGGGTTGCCACAAAACCTGGAATCTTGAAAAAACTGTAATTTGACAATTTAAGCTAAAAAACTTGAAATTTAAGAAATTTGGAAAAAAAATCTGAAATTTTGAATAAAAATAAATTTTTACAAGTTGAGTAATAAAATTTTAATTTGACTTGAAAAATCTACCACATATATAAATAAAAATTGTCATCATCATCAAAAAATTTTTTTATTAAAAATCCCATTGAAAATAGTTTTACAGTATATTTTCAATGTTGTTATACTACTTCACACAGTTTCTAACCATATAATTAAGATAATTTTTAAAACATTAAAATTAAACTAAAGAAATGCTCAAAAACGTGTACTTTTAAAAACCTGTAGGGAAATAAAAAAAACCTGGAAGACATTTCTCAAAAACCAGTGCAACCTTGTAATAATTAAAAAAAAATTGTTCAGTATTTTTTTTTTGTATGAAATATACATTTAAAATAGCTTTACAGTATCTTTTCAATGTTGTTGTACTAAAGAACACAAATTTTTAAACTAGTTTTTTTGAAACCTGGAAGGAATTCAGAAAATCTAGAAGATTTTTGCAACTTGCTCAGGACAATTTAAGGGTAAACAAGTTTTTCGAATCAAAAAGTGACAACTCTAATGAAATTAAATGGATTTCGTTTCAGTGTTTTGTTATTTTTTAACAAGTTTTTTTTGCAGAAATTTGTATTTTTTTAATTTAGAAAAGTTAAAAAAGTTTTTATTCAACATTGAAAAGATACTGTAAAGCTACTTTAACATGTGTATTTCATTCATAAAAAAATTATTGCACAAATTATTTTAACATTTCAAAAATTGAAACATTCAAGGTCATATAAACTTTAAAAGCAACGTTTCCTGAAAATTTGATATCTCTTGCTCAAAAAATGAAGGAGAAGATATATGTTAAGTGATATATTAAATTTCTGAGAAAATTGACATCAAAAAACTTGCAGCCCACATGTTCATATAGGAAACTGTTACAAAAGTTACAATATCTCAGAAATTAAATAATACAATTTTAATTATATAAAACTAGCTTATAGTTTGTACTATAGCTTTTGTTTAAGAGTCAATATTTTTTTAGTAAAAAACTGTTTTACCCCCCCCCCCCCCTCCCCCCTATGCCCTTAAATTTAGAAAGTAAAAAAATATCAAGTTTTCATGGATTTTACTTTATGACCTAGACGAATTTGTATATATTTTGAGTGACTAAATCAGGGTTGACAAACATTCAGGATAACTCAAGACAGTTGATATTTTTCATATCTCAGAATTACTCAGACTAGTTAAGTTTAAAAAACTCAGGATAGTAATAAGATCCTGAGAATCTCAAACAGTTTTTATTATTTTTTTTAATTAAATTTAGTTGAATTGATTTTAAAATTTTGTTATTTTATAAACATTTTTATTCAAAAACTACAGTTTTACTGTTTAAAAAAATTAAGGATTTTAATGAAACTTAAAATGACTCAGCTAAATTAAAAATCACTAAAAAAAACTGGAATTTTTAACAATTTTTCTATGTAAACTAATGAACTTGATTTGACTAGAAAATCTATCATGAAGATAAAAAAAATTATTATTAGTTTTTATTATTAAAAAACACATTTAAAGTATCTTTACAGTATTTTTCAGTTTTGTTGTACTATTTTAGACAGTTATTATCTAAAACTTAATTTTTAGATAAAATTAGACTCAAAAACTTGTTCCTTTAAAACCTGAAAGAAAATTCTCAAAAAAATTTAGCTACCCTGTTTAAAGCCTAGCAACTTTTTAAAAAGTAGTCAATAAAAAAGATTAAGTGTTGTCAGGTTTAATTTAGATTGATTATTAAGATAGAACCTATTTTAAACTTTACAGAACTATTTTTTAGTTGTGAGTTTAATTGGTGTAGTATTTTAACTAGGTTATTGAATTATTTATGAAAATTTAAAAGTAAAATCTTAAGATGTAAAAGTTTTGGCTAGGTTTCAACTTTGAACTGTAGAATTATGTTTAATTTAGTTCTTATATTTTTTTCATATAGGTTAACAATTGTTTAAAATAATATTTGAGTACAAAAAAGGTGCACTAAATGGAAACATAAAAATGTTACTTAATGTTTGACATAAAGTTACTTTTGTAATAAGTTGTATAATCAAATAATAAAGAAAACAACCTTTTATCAGATTATTAAAACTAAAAACCAAAAAAGTTTATTTTTCTTTCGTTTGTAAAAACAAAAGTTTATATTTTTAGCAAGCATTTCTTTTTAATAGCTTGAGAACAATCACATGTTGAACTTATAAATACTTGCAGTAAAATTAGAGACAAAAAAATTCTTTATTTTGAAAAAAAGGGCATTTTCTTTGATGACGCAAAACTTCCTGATTGTAATATTTTTGAATAGTAAAGATAAACTTTTGAAAATTTCAAGAAAAGTTGTAAACAACTTAAGATTATAGATTTTAACTGCCACAATGAAGCTTTGTGTTTTTGTATTTTAAGCTTACACTTAATAAGGATTTTATCAACTGTACTGATATTTCTTAACAACAAAAAGACTAAATCAGAAGCTTAAGTAATGAAAGTATTAAACAAAGGGATGTTATGTTAATTGCGTTTCTCTTGTAACTCAGGATACTCAGAAGATAATCTTTTGGTTAGCTATTGTAGTCGAATAAAGTGCAAAAGCTTTACCAGCATTAGCAATTCCAAAAATGAAGACTTCTCTGTTGTTACTGTAGTCAAAATCATAATTCTTATTTCAATAAAAAGTTATGATTTTAGCTTCATAAATATCTTTAGGTATAGTCATGGCCTGGTTTATTTTACGGGTAAATGCTATAAAAGATCTCAAAGTAACTATTTCAAATACTCATAACAACACTAAAAGCAATGCTATCATGTAAAGTAATTTTCTAAACAAAAAAAAATCTACCACTTAATGGTTAGAATTTAAAGCACAGCAGAAAACAATTTTGTTGAAGTGGCACCCTTTCATCCCTTCAACTTTTATATAAAATTTCATGTGGAGAAGATTTTAAGTAGAGACTGCCATGATGGATCAAGTTTGCTAGCATACCATCACTGGTTTGTGCTTTTCAATGTGCCATTTAAGTAATAGCTTCACTGAGTTTTTAAAAGTTGGTTTGCTATCAATGTTGTTAAGTACATTGTCACTAACAATGTTCTGTGTAGAGTAAATAAGAAAAATAGTTGAACCCTTATACCCAACTCTCCAGTCCTACTGTGTATCCATTTTCAAATTGCAAATGTGACTTTTTTGTGAGTCCAAAAGCTTCTCCTCTATAAACTGATTTGGTGTCACCTCTACCACCAGGCACCTGCTTAAAAACAAGTAATAGCTTTTAATCAAAAATCGTTATTGCCATGTGGTAGAGCTGCTATGACACTATGATTAGCTATGACTTGATAAAATAAGACACATGTTTTACTCATTTTACTAATTTCTTATAAAAATGTGATTAAGTATATCAAAATAAAAAGATATCTAGTTATTTTACAAGCCTATAAAATACTTTTATAAAACGAACTATTCATCTAGTTAACATAATTATTATAAAATTATTTTAGAGTACCTGATAAGGTATATAGTTGCATATTTAAAAAGACTTTAAAACCACGCTCACAATCTCAAAAATGAGTGAGATAAAGAAATTGTGATTTATTTTCATTATATTTTATAAAATATTAAATTCAAAGAACAAAAGCATGTTTTTAATAAGACTATGGTAAATACAGCACAGTTATTTTTTTAAATATTTAGTAGCTCAAAGATAAACTTAAGTATATTGTTTCTTATATTTAAGAAGGCATTACATGGTGGCCACTAAACCTGGCATCCTGGAAAACCTAGAATTATAGAAACTTTAATAATAAATGGATCGGAATTTTAAACAAAAACTACTTGAAAGCCTGGAATTTTAAACAATTTTTATATGTTAAGTAATAATTCGATTTGACACAAAAAATCTACTACAGATATAAAAAGTTTTGGTCATCGTAATTTTTTTAACACATCTAAAGCAGCTTTACAGTATTTTCTCAATGTTATTACACTATTTATAATAGTTTTTTCTCTTAAAATCAATTTTAATTGAAAATAAAACCAAAAAACTTGTACTTTCAAAAACCTTGAAGAAATTTAGAAAACTTTAAAGAAATTTCTCAAAGTCAAGTGTCCACCCTACATTAGTTTTTGTCAGGTTTATAAAGAGTAAAATTTGTCTCAGAACCTAAGGTATGTATTACAATTTCGCTTGAGATAAAAGTGTATAGCTTTTTGGGTGCACACAATGTTTATAGACTGCAATGGCTATCTAGGTGTGCACTAAAAATTTAAGGCATACAAAACTCCAAAATAAAAGCAGATCAAAAGTACACTTACAGGAATTTCCAAACTTGTACTAGGTATTCGAAGGTTTGTATTACACAGCAAATCAAAAAAAAGAGGCAGTTTAGAGCTTGAAATGCTCAGATCATAGTTTCCAGTTAAGTGTCACATAGCTCAATGAAGACCACTGCTCTACTAAATAACATTTTTCTACTTGTCATATAGGATATAAAATCTTAAGAAAATTCTAGACGTTTAGTAATGTTTGTCTCGCAATTAAATCATTTATAGTGTTAAGTTAACTAATTTTGTTTAAAAAAGTCATGTATATACACTAGATGTTCTGTGATAAATTTATTCATTGCTTAGATTGTAACAGTCTGTCTTTAAGTTAAAACTTACTTATAAATGTAGGAAGTTTATGTAATACTTAAATTTTATAAAATTGTTTAATGCTACTTAATACAATAATATATAATTATCCTCATAAATACAAATATGCTAATAAAGTTTTAGTATTTTTAATGCTATACAAAATTTGTATTAACACTTTGCAATGTAGTACAGTGTTATATTAATATCTATATTTTCTGAAAATATATTTACTTTTAAAGATCGTATATGCTATATCTCAAAGTCAAACGCTAAAACTCTTTTACAGTTGTAGTATTTTAATTTAGAAAAAAATGAAACTTCAACAAGAAGATAAAAGCAATATTTATCAGCCAAATGTGGACCAGAATCAAAACGAAGGTCAAAAAGTCATTTTCAAAATCCCAGCACAGCCTGAAGCGGCTAAGAAGCAAATTCCATCAACTCCCCACCAAAATCAACTATATTCTCCACAACGTTTCATACAAGTAGCTCAATATTTTGCATTTTTCAGTTATCTTATTTTTTAATTTAAGGAAGTTAATTGCAATATGATGAAGTTATATGATCTGTGGACTTATATCAATATAACATTTTGATTTTCTTTTCATAGCTGAAATTAAGATTTATATTGAATGTATATACATTTTATTACATTGTATTTTAGTTAAAGAGGTAAAAATTAAGGGCATAGGGGGAGTGGGGGAGGGGTTGTAAAACACTTTTTTCACAATTAGATTTTATTTTATATAGTTTTTACTAAGCTACTAGGTGCCTTTTACAGAATTTAAAAAATCAAGATAGTTTTTTAGATATCAGAGGTCAAAGTTGGAGGCAACAATAGGTTACTTATGGGAGGTGCAAACTAAAACAGCAAGTCACTAGAAATTGCTAAAAATCTATCTCCTCCTAAATTTTTTAAGATAACTACCTCAAATTTTTCGGAAATATTCTTTGCAATATTTAGAAAATTCTGTTGGAAAATATTTCAAAAAATTAAAATATAAAAACTTAATAACAAGAAAACAAAAACAAAACTATTGTTTTTTTGTTTATTTATATATATATATATTTTTCAATTAAATGTGACAGAATTTTTTAAGTATTGCAAAGAAAATTTCCTGAAAGTTTGAGGTAGTTATCTCAAAAACATAAGAGAAGATAGATTTTTAGTGAAATAGTCAATTTTTGCTTGTTTTAGTTTGCGCCTCCCATAAGTAACCTATTGTTGCCTCCGATTTTGACCTGCTATGTCTAAAAACTATTCAAATTTTTTAATTTTTGTAAAAACCATCTTGTAGCTTAGTAAAAACTATATAAAATAAGATCAAATTGTGAAAAAAGTTAATAACCCCCCAATGCCCTTAAAAGGTAAGCTAGTGAGTATGAAAATAAAAATCAATCATACTCTATTCTGAAACTGAGTAATTTTATTTATAATTTAAAAAAATATATACTTTTGAAAAGTTTCAATGTTTTAAATGTTTAAAGTTTTTACTCTTTTACAGTGTTACTAAGTAATATTTTTAAAAATTCTGTTAACATAGAGCATGCAAGCATATATTTGCAGTAAATAATTATTTATAAATAAAGAAAACTATAAAGAAGCCTAAAGTAACTATTTTTGCTGCTGAGACACATGAGTTTAGTTGTTAGCATTTTATTAAACTTTGGCTAAATAATGTTTAAAGCAGTTGCAACTCTGCGCTATATAGTATAGTTTTTCAACATTTTTTTTACGACTTGATATTTCTGTACAGTTTGAAAACTCATTAGAATTTATCAAGCATGTCAAGACAAGATTTGCTTATACTCCAGAAGATTATGATAAGTTCATCAATACTGTAAAAGAATATCAAGGAAACAGGTATAATTTTTATTATGCATTCTCACTTGTTTTCAACTCTTTATAATAACTAATATTCAGTTTGACATTACTGTTGTCTATATATGCTTAAATAATAAAAATAACATGTTAAATATAATTGATTTTCCACACTAGTTAAGTTTATTGCAAATTTATACTTATTAATAAAAAACTCAAATTTTTAATTGTGTAAAAGAAAATCATAAAGTCATTTAAGACAAATTAAGTTCTCTTAAGTTTATTTAAAATTTTGAAGAGTGTTCCATGATTCTGTTCCATGTACTTACTTTCCATATAGGTTTAAAAAAAACACCATTTCCACAAACTTAATAAATATAACGCATTAAAGACCTAAACATATGGTTTTTAGAAACTAGTACCATCATCGCTTTGTTTTTTTATTGATAATTTATGCATTTGATATTTTAAGAATGAACATTGAGGAACTGATTGAAGCTGTGGCGGAAATTTTAGAAAATAATTTTGATTTAGTGTTGGGCTTCAACACTTTCCTACCTCAAAGCAACATAAAAGATGAGGTTTGTGTTATCTTTTGACAATATATAGTTATATATATCACTTAATGAGTAATCTATATTAATTTATTTGCTGATTCTGTATTTTAACTAGCTTGGGTTTGTATACACAATATTAGTTATTAAATTTAAAAAGCGATCACAAAAATTTCGGCATGTTTTAAAAACTTAACTGATCTGTTTATAATAAAATCAGTTTTTCCAATTAAAATAAAATGGAACTTTTTTATGTTTTCTAATTAAGGCATAGCTTTAAATCATGTAAACGTTACTTTCTTTTAAAAAAGTAAATTTTAAACATACTAGAAAACATGATTTTATTAGAGAAAATTTTAAGTTTTTTGAGTTCATAAAATAACTGTTTTTTTTATTTTTATTACATTCAAAAATTTATTTAAAGTATTTTGCTGATAATATTTGTATCATTTTACTGATCAGCTGAAGAACCCCATGAACTTTATGACGGAAGTTAGAAACAGGTTTCCTTACAGCCCTGATGTGTACCAGAACTTCATGGATTTTCTGCGACAAAACTGTCGCTCAGACAGGTTTTATTAAACTCATAGTTTACTTTAGTTCTTACTTAAAAAGTTATGTGAATTTTATCAATTCAAGTACTATATTCTTCTTCGTTTGTATGCATTCCTAAGTTTGCGCGTTTAAGCTGTGTTCTGAGTGCCTACTAAAGTTTACTACAGTTGTTCTATTTAAAGTTATGTGAACTAAAATGTCCTTGAAAAATAGTTATGGACTAAAATTACTTAAGACACAAAGTTGAACCTTAACGTAATGTATGATAGACTCTTGTTGTTATGTTTTATTATAATAGAAACAACTTAAGTCCGGAGAGTTTTTTTTAAATATTGTACCTAGCTGTTGTGCATTTTTTTTTACAATAAAAAATATAGTTTGACAATTATAAATTTATTTATAGTTTGCCTTCGCTCTAAAAGTATTAAAATTTTTCTTGTATAATAGAGTTGTCAGAAAAGTCAGCAAAAAATGGGGGTTTTTGATAAAAGTCAGTTAATTAGCTATAAACATTCTGTTAATAATAAGGCAGTTTATTACTACCAAAAACTTCATTGTGCTTATATTTATTCTCTAAAAAGTTTTTCTTTTGCGATTCATCTTTTTTCAGGGCATAATATAACATTTGAAATAAATTGAAACCTAACATTATCTTTATTTCTTTTTACTAAGCCTATGTGTTATGTATTTTTAAATATGTTTAATTAAGAATTTCATTTAGAAAAGTCAGGAATTTTTTTTCAGCTAGATCTGTGGCAACCCTGGTATACGCAGTATAATAAAGTTTAATTGGTACTACTTAGTTTTTATAGATTGGAATTAGCAGCCATTCAAGAAGTGATTGACTTGTTTGATGGGCACAATGATCTGATCATGGCGTTGAACTTTTTCTTGCCTCAAGGCTACAAAATTAAGGTTTTTAGTTGTACTGACTGACTTTTAATTATGTATTGTAAGACTATATTCTATGGATAAGCTCTATGATGTTACATGAAAGCTAAAAAAAAAATTTGTGCACTAAATCTAAATAAGTGTTTTACAAAAAGATTTAGTGTAAAATCTTTTTTTATTTCCTTAAACTCTTTCAGTAAAAACATCTAAACGAGATCATGAAATTTTCTTACGAATGACTAACGTTACAATTTATGAAAAACAAGATAAATATTTTAATTTAAAAGAAGAGTAAATGAACTTTTTTTATCCAATCGCAGGAAATACACCATCTAGTTGCTGAGCGCCTCAACATCCCAAAGTTTACTGTCAGAACCCCTGATGACGTAGAATGATCAGGATTCCAGTTACCATGGTAACCATGAAAGGTACTCAACTGAAAATATCAACCCAAACTGCAAAGTCTTTAAAATATGAAACTAATACTACTATACAAAAGGGAATATCTGTATCATTAGTTTAATATACTACTTAATAATATTTGCTTTTTTTTTTTTTAAATCAAGATATTTAGTCAATTTTTGTTAGTCAATTTTTGATGAGATTTAAAAGCTATAAAGTTATATAGTTTCTTCACTTCATTTTTTATTTTATAACATACAAAATACCATTACACTTTTAAATTTTTACTTTTTTAAATTTTAGTATGATTACCTTTTTGAAATTTTCAAGTTTTTGCTTATGTCATGCCAATACAGCTATAGGCAATTTTTTTGTTCGCAACATAGTCAATTAATTTATACAATTTTTTTTTGAATTGTATATATAAACAATTGAACAACTAAGTTAAATGTTGTGTTTTACACTGCATGGAATACTTTTGTTTGCTTTTAACTTTCTGATAATGTATACTATCAGTGAAATAGACAACTTAATAAATTGATTTAAAATGTTAAAACTAAGTGATTGTCTGTTTTTATTTAGATTTTTCTGATCATTTTAGCACATAATAAAGGTTTTTCAATATCTTTTCAGATACTTGTTTCTTATTCTTCAAATTTTTTTTTTTACTAAAATTAGTATTTTAAACTGCAACTTTAAACACTTTGAGTTTTGTTATGGTTGAGTTGAAAGTTTAGAAAAGTTATTTCAAAATCAACAAGTTGTTATTTGTTTTTGAAGCATTGTAAATAATTAAAAACACTTTTTTACATTTCCATGTTTTAGACGCATATATATATATAGTAAATTTTCTTAAATAAATAAATCATTTAACGTATAAGTTTTAAAGTATTAACATAAAGTTTAAGTTTACTATATAAAAGGTAATTTAAATTGAAGAAGCATTTCCGGTTGTATAATACATTGTCTGAATCATATGGAATTTAATTTTAAAAGTATTTAATACCTAGTATAAATACCAAATATGTTTCATAAGTTGTAGCAGCATGTTTTGGTAAAGAAATTGAGTTTTTATACTATATAACGGTGATTTAAAAAAATTTTTGAGGATAAAAGTTTAAACAAAACAAACTTCTTTTTAACATAATACAATCAAGTATTAAGCGGAATTAATGCATTATGGCAAAGTTAATATTAATCGTATTTAAAATAAAATACCAAAATCTACCTCAAATGCTCAATTGTGAAAAATTAAAAATATTATCTAAGTTAAAGCGAGTTTATTTGAGATGATACAAAGTTTTTACAGTAGTAAATCCTAATAATTTTTATAAAGATTGTAAAAAAAAGAAGCTTATGAAATACAGTTTTTTAAATATATCATTTATATGTTTAATCTTAATTAAATCATATATCTATTATATATAGTGTTATTTTAAGTACATATTTAATTTGTAACTAGAACAACTCTACACAAGTTATTAAGTTAGTTTTGAAGCTTCTTAACAGTCATATTTAAATTTGCAACAAATTCAAAGTGTTTTTTATTGATTAACATTTCAACAAATTAAAAAAAAAAAAACACTGTTTAAGAAATTACACAATTTTGCAAAGATTACATTTATTTAAACTATATTTAACCACCCATTGCTTTAATTTCAACATGAGATCAAACAGTTGTTGGTAAATTAAAACCATTAAATGAGAGATGAAATTTTTTCAGTGAGAGAACACAAAGTTTTTATTTACTGCGATTCTTCGAGCTGTTTTAGTTGTACGCCAACTCAAGTGCTTCGGCAAAGCCGGAGCATTGTTTCTTTTATTTATTAAAGACAAAACTTTCTCAAAAGCTAGCATTATAAATAAATAATTAAAAATTTCTGTCGTATACATATTTCATAAAAACTATAAAACGTTAACCTATTGCACTTAATTTTATTTACAGCTTACATATTGTTGAAAATTTTTTTTTAAATTCTCTAATTTTTTACTTCCCTAAAATTACTAATATATCCTATATCCGATAAAAGTTTTGAATTGTTTTACATTTTTGAAGCTTCGTGAAGTTGATTTGTCTCTCAAGAGAGTGATAAATAGTTATCACAGTCATTACTCGATTTTGATCGCAATGATAAAAATAGCCTTTTAAAACCTGGTGAAACTGTTTAGTAATTTTGCGTATTATTTGTACTTAAGCACTTTCTTACTTAATTACCGGTCAGATATTTCCATGTGCGCTTTCTGAAAAAACTTCTTAGAACTTCAAAAAAGAATAAAAAATCAATTTTAGATGCTATATCAGTATTTTGGCTAACATAGTGTTCAGGTGATTGATTATTCTGTTTATTTAGTACATGCTTCTTTTTTCACACTTACAACCTCATTATTCTAAAATTACAAAATATAAGAAAAAATAAGTTTTAAATTCTCACATATACTTTAAAAAAGATTTTTTTTAACGATTTTATTGTTAATCTGATGCTAAGTCAATTGCTTTAATTTTAGTTTTAAATAAGTTTTTAAATTACTAATCAATTAACTTAACTAGTTTTTCTGTTATTAATTTTCTAAAAGTTATAATAGTATAGTATAATTTGAAAAGATGCTGCTATTTTAGTTAATTGTCAAATGTTAATTGAAACTTTTTTATATTTTTGATGTTGATAAATTTTGCTTTTAACAAAACATGTTTACCATAGTTTCTAGAGTTGATTGATTTTTATACTAATAATTAAAAAGTATATATTTTTTAAAACAAGCCAATAATAATTGAGCCCAAAGTAACTCTAATAGTATTTAAAACGCAGCCGAAAATACTATATTTTTGATTAAAATTAGAACTTTTATCGGTAATTTGGGGGCATAGGAGAAAGAAGTCTAGCATTAAAAATAGCTTATAAGCACAACCACTAAGCAGTTGAATTTGTAAATGATCATACACAAAATTCTATAAAGAAAAGTTAAAAACTACTAAAAACAGTAAAATTAAGGATTTAATTTTCCAATGTTGCAACTGTAAGAACAAGATTGATTCTAATAAGTGGATTATCGTGATTTATATTACTTAAAATAAATTACTTTTAATGTGTATAATCTTTAATACTGATTTCATGACTACTACAAGTTGATGGAAATTTTAAACATCTCAAAAACTTATGGTTTGACTTAAGTTGTGTTTGTTAATAAGTTTAATTTTATATAGTAATAATAAAGAATGAAAACTTTTTTTCAATCTAAAACTTATTTATCAAGTATTGTTGTTTTATGTGTTTCTGCTTTCTTTTCACGTACTTTTATTTAATGTATACTTTATTGAACGACAAAACAGACGCTCAAAATAATTAGTCCTAGGACCTGGTGTACGAAAGAACCTTCGGTTATCGAGTCGTAAATATTATCGCTCATAAGTTTATGAGTGATAAACAAGGTCTTACAGCAAAAATTGAAGTAAGTTGACTTATGGTGTATGTACAGTTTATTTGTGATTAAACAAATTATCAAATTGCAAATAATCACACAAAATCTTTAGGTTTCTATGGACTTTAAAGATCTTAATTTTATGTTTAGTTAAAAATATTTAACTGCTTATTGTACTTATTGTGATCTTGCAAGTTTTATGCATTTAACAATATATTGAAAATCGGACATTGTATGTAAGGTATTAGAGGTTATACGTTGTTAAAGAGATCTCATGGTTCATGTTACGGTGATAATTGTAAAGTACTTTCTGTAATCTTGCACAAAACTGTACTATAAATAACTTGCAATTACTTAGAAAATAAAATAAAGTAAATCATTTACTACACAGTAGTATGTGCCAAGTTTTTTTACACCTAAAAATTTAGTTTTTAATTAAAGTAATTTGCTGAAAGATACATACAATACTGTAAGCTAGCTGGATCGCTTCTATATTTTTTCTATTTCATAGTTTATACCACAAGAAAAACAACTTTTGAAATTTATTTTAAAAACTTTGTAACATTTATATTATTCAAGTAAGAGTAAAGTTTAAAGCACTCTATTAACTGTTTACTTTTAATTGTCTAAAAGTCCACCTGTTGTTAAAAGTTTAAACTAATGTTAACAACAACAAGAGTTTGAAATACTATAATAGTAATCTGTTTAGCTTGTATTATTTAAAACTTAAATGTACAAAGTTGTAAGAAAAGAACTTGTGATATATTTCATTTTTATAACTAAATTTTAGTATTACAATTCCCTATCTTCTTAGTTTGAGTAATATACTGAATCTTTTATTTTTTGAGACCTCTTAAACTAGTAAAAAACAGTTTTTTTATTGAATAATTATTAAATATTATAACTGATTACGTATACATATTTAAGATTTTTATTTTATTAAAAAACTAACTAGCAAACAATTCAACATGACGAACGTCCAAGGTCAAACTGACGTTGAAATCCTCGACACGTACAAAGCAATCGACCAGGTAGCCAACAAGTACGCCGAGTTCCTGTACGTCATCGCTCAAGAAATCGATTGCGTCATAAGGAGCGGGGAGGGCAGCGCGGAAATTGACAGGAGAAAATTTGTCGCCGTCAAAACGGAGATGCACGCTTTTTTGAACGCGCACAGAACCTACTTTGTCCTGCTGAGAGACTCGGTGCACCTTGGCGACGACTCTCTGGTGCACTCCATCGAATTGACGGGAAACGACCCGCGCGGGGAGTTCTACAAGCTTGATGACGTCATAGAGCGCGTCAATAGGATCGAAGAGCTGATGAGGTCGGGCACGGAGCACTACAGCCAATTCGTGTGGAGCTTAAGCGCGGATGAGATCTTCGAAAGAGCCAAGACGATGGTGGGAAAAGAACAAGTTGGCAACGCGGATGTGAAAGGAATACTGGAAAGTCGCTTTTTCGTCGACGATGTGGGAGTCAAAACGAAATGCTCAAACTATGAAGAGTTGCGAGATCGCATTCAGAGAAGAATCGATAACTATTGCGACTCTCAGGTCTCGGTGGACAGAATTAACGAGTTGTCGTTCAAGTTTAGTGGGCCAATAGAAAGATTTGAAGACAAAACATCTTGCGATATTTGCTTCGACGATTTTGAAAACGGTCAAGAAATATGCCGTTTGCAGTGCAACCATTTCCTGTGCAGAAACTGCGCGGAAAAATGGTTTAAAATTCCGGAAAGCGGTTCGGATGCGAACTTTCAGTGTCCGTTTTGTCGAGATGATTGTACTTAATGGAAAATTATGTGCTTTCTAACTAAAAATTTTTAATTTTTAAGGAATCAAGTTAAAAATTAAAAAAATGTTAAAGTTTATCTAAAAGAAAAAGAGAGTTAAAACTATATATATTTTTTAACCGTGTCATATTCCTTTTAAAATATAACCATTTTGAAGTTAAGAAACCAAATAAGAACTGAAATGATCACAAGTCTAGCGGTTTTGTTACCTGGAATTTTTGTCTAGCTTAAAAGCAATTCGATATAAGTGTGTTTACAAAAACTAAAGTTTACTGGTAACTATGATCCTGAATACTTACAAACATCTAACATTTCTATTTAATTCTAACATTGGCTACTAATTACATCAGTTGCCGGGAAACACCATTTCATTTTAAGCATAATACTTAAGTAAGGTTAGTTTTTACTGAAGAAAAAACAGATAAACGATTTAATTTTAAAGATTTTTGTTATCGAGTATGTACATTAAAAAAAATCTTTCTGTCCTTCTAAATTAAGCTACGAGTATCAACTTTTAGAATCGAGACCTTTAGTATTACAACAATCTAGCAAAAAGTATTAAAATTTTAATTATTTAAATAATTTATTTTGAAAATATTAGTACTAAACGTTACAAACAGTAAAAACTTCTTTCAAAACAAAAAGTAAAGCAATTTAGTTTTATTAAAGCATCAGATTATTGATAATTTTTTTTTTAAATCAATTCTTGTTAGATATATGTGTTAATCTAAAAATCTTTTTCCCATTTTTCGCAATTCTAGAATAGTGACGTCGTAAGTGTAAAAAAATGAAGTATGCACTAAACTCACTAAATACTCAATTAACTGAACACTGTGTTAGTCAAAATACTGATATAGCATCTAAAATTGCTTTTATATTCATTTTTGATGTTCTAAGAAGTTTACAAAGAATGTACGCATGGAAATATATG
This sequence comes from Thalia democratica, assembly GCF_965202585.1. NCBI lineage: Eukaryota > Metazoa > Chordata > Thaliacea > Salpida > Salpidae > Thalia > Thalia democratica. Next base: position 66,865 of record NW_028139363.1, on the reverse strand, counting down.
ACCAGTATCTAAGTATTTGGTGTTTATTTGAAATATTTATGTATCTATGGTTAAGATATTTCCAATTGTATAAAATTCTTCTTATGTTCTTTATGAAGAACTAAACCAGTCGTTTGCTTGTTTAGTCGGCTTTAGTGTCTCGGTAAGGGGGACTTTTGTATTATGATCAAAGGAAAGTACTTAATACTTACCCATGACTGATAGTTATTATTTTGTTAGTAAGAAAGATTGTCTTATTATTAATTATAACTAATCTTATTATTAATTTTAATTAATCTTATTTTTAATTTCAATCAAGTGTCTAAGCAATTGGCTTTACATACTTTAATTACACGACCATAATATACGTATTATTTAAATTATTTGTAAATAATTGGAAAAGTAAAACTGTCTTAACTTATTTCAAAAGAGAAATATTTGAGGTCGTAGTTTTATTTTATATAGAAAGTATTGATACCTAGCTAAAACAAACAACATAATAAACTTTTAAAAATATATTTTTGGTAAAGTAAAAGTAGTCAAGTAAACTAGTTCTCATTTTTCATAAGTTCTAATACTGAAGCAATCAGAAATGTAAATAGGTTAGCCCAATTAGAATTCATTTAAATTAATTAGCCTAAAGATAGTACTGAGACAGCAATAAATGCTAGTTAAACTTAAAAAAACTTTTGATGTAAAAGATGTGTGGGAGATTGTTCAAACAGACAAAAAGTTACAACTGAAAACACTTTTTAATTGTAAAAGCTAAAACTGAAAGGCATTTTTGTCTACTGAATAATTTTAAATTTCGATTAATTTACTTGAACTTTCTTTTTGTAATTTTTGTCGAATAATAATAAACGCAACACTGTTTTATGGCTACAACAACAGCCTATTTATAACGCTTTTTACAGTTTTCGTTTAATATCTATATAAAGTAAAATAATTAAAATCAAGCTTACAAAAACATTTAAGAGAAACGGAGATTATATATTTCTTTGTTTAAAATATATTATAATATATTTAAAAACCTCATGGATAAAAAATTTTGTTACTAAAATATACAAAAAAGACTATGATTTACAAATTATACTTAAAACTAAAAAGTAACTAAAGTATGTTTATGAAATAATAGTAATAGCTTACTTAAATAAATGAAAGTTTGTAAAATCAATCATATTGTTTATAATAGATTTTTTATATAAACATCCATACCATTAAAGACTTCAAAATATGATTTTAACTGGCTTTAATGTTTAAGTTTTTTCTTTAATTAAACTATTTATATTTTTATTTAATCTGCAACAAAAAAAAACAAGTTAAAGATTAAAATTTATAGTGGTACTTATTTTTAATAGTTTCGAACTACTTTAACATACTTTTTAAATATAGTAAAAACAACTAAAATAAGAAAGATAAATCTTATTTTGTGTCTTGTTTTGAAAAATATGAAAAAATATATTTATAAACTCTACTTGAGTAATCACTTAAGTGAACCAAAGAGACTAAGATTTACTAATCATTTATGAAATAAAGGAAAAATCACTAAAAGTACTCACTAGTTTAATAAAATAAATTTAAAATTTTTTTTTAGAAAACTTGTATAGAAAATAGATTTTTATTAAAATCTAATTATACTATAGACTTTGTACTTAGGTCTGAAAAACAAATAGTTTTACTGGAAATGTATGTCAGTTAATTCATAACAATTAAAAAGATTTTGTATTTGCATTAATATTAATAAAAAAATCAGCTTACTTTTATTTGGCTAAGATAAACGGTAGAAAATTCATATTGATTAAACCTATTTTTTATAAAGCTTAACTTAAATTGTATTTATATAACTTATCTAGGAGACTGCTAAGTGCTAACAAAACAAGTAGTTGCAAAAAACTTTACTTTTTTACAAAAACATAGTATAGTAACCTTTCGTTTATTTACGCACAATGTGTCCACAGAAAAAATGCGTAAATATACGAGAGGTACCGAATATACTTACTATAATGGCTCTTTTTTAATATTTTTTTTAGTTAAAAGCAGACTGGAGACTTTCCAACTTTCAACAGTTTATTTACTATATTTATAAATATGACAACAAAAGATAAAACTATTTAGCTATATATATATATTTAAAAAAAAAGATTTAAATTCTTTTATAAAAGCTGATTTAAAGATGAACCTAGTAACTAAAGTAGAATAATCAATTTTATTTGATGGGCTGATAAAAGGTTTTTCAAAAATTAACATTGATTTAGAGGAAGAAGATATAAACAATTTCGTTACGATTGGCAATGAAACAACTAAAGAATACTATGAAAGTATTTCAGAGAAAGTTGAAGCGGCAAACGATTTGACAAACATGCCTGGAACTTCAAAGGACTATCTTATAACTGATGAAGAATATTTTTCAAAGTAAGAAGAAGAACTTGAATTGCTGGTGAGCATTACAAAGAATTGAAGGCAACGTGCGAAAATTTCCAACGCTTACTGTGCAAAGCAAGTGTTATACAAGAAGAACTTATACTAAAAAAAAACGTTAGATGAAAATTAGTGATATGTTTACAAAAAAAAATAGTTGAGACTTGTTTTAATTGTAAGTTCTATATTTATTAAGTATTACTGCTACTTTTTGCTAAAAAGTTTCGTTAGATTTCATTTTTAGATGGTTATTCATACATAGGGCAAGAGTGCTGTATTATTTATTTGTGTTTTAAACTCTCATTATTTCATTATACTTTCATTATTCAACACTGTCATATTTCTTTCAGAATTTTAATTTAATCTCTTATTGTTAACAAAATTTCTGATATAATGAGGTATAACTAAAAATTTATCATTTAGTAAAGGAACATAAGTTTACAAATTCTAAAAATATAGAAGGTGAGTTAGCATTTAAAAACATATTTTAATTTTAAAATATACAATAAACCTAATTTGTGCAATATTAAAAAAAGTTAAGATTTTATTTTTAAATTGTTTAGAATTCTCAAATGTGTAACAATACGAGAGTGCGTAACGTCATAAGTGCGTAAAGATGCGAGAGGTTACTGCATTTATACTAACTAACAAAGTTGCGATATTATCACAATAAATGTTTAAAGACTGAACTGTGATGGTTTAAAGTACATTAATACGTCATAACATTGTCGTGAGTTGACTTAGAAAAAAGTTAGTCGTTATGAATAACGTGTGTTTCATATTATATTGAGAAATTTTTAAAACGCTTATTCATTTGAGTTTAACTTCCTCTTTCGTCATCATTCAGCATAAGTTGCTTTTACTGCATCCTATTGTGAAAAACTTAGTCAGCATAAACTAAAACGTAAAATACTTTACAAGAATTTTTGATTCTGCTTTCTTTTAGCTTTTGGGGTTTATCTATTTCATTTTGTATTTAAACAGCTTATTTTGAAAATTTTTGTGCAAAAACAATAGAACCAGTATAAGAACTATTAAAAAGGTAAAATTAAACTATATAACGACAACTTTAAATTTTGTTTTCAGAGACTATAATGTTTGTTTTTATTAAGCGATTGTAAAATGCAAAGGAAAAACTTTAATTTCATGGCTGTACTATATATATGCTTTGCCGTTTGTGTTAGTTTTTGAAACAGCTTTAACCTTTTCTTAATGTGTTCTAGAATAACAAATTGTAATTTTAATTAGCTATTTTAAAAACAATGTTCTTATAAAGTATAATCTAATAAGTTTTAAAGAAAATATTATTTTGTATCGTTCACTTGATTACCTAAAAGTTTTTAAAGCATACTGGTGCAGTTTTTGTTTGTTTTTTGATCAATTGCTGTAACTTGCTAAAAAAGTTTAGTTCAAACATGCTTGTAAACAGGTTTTAATACACACTACTGAAGAAGTTTTTCTACGAACCAATGAAATAAGTTTTAATAATACTAATGACGTCACAATTAAAGATGAAGGTCAAAGTGTGTAAACTTTTGTAACACTTTTCTTTCTTTGATCTTTAAAGATTTTATTTGTATGTTAATGTTATTAATTTTTTTTTCAACTAAACTTACTTATTAAAAGTTAGCATACTTTTAGATCAAACTGACTTATTCGGAGTTAAAGCTTTAAGAAGTAAAGAAACTAGTATTAGTTATAAAACGGAGCTTGAAATTTCATCATACGTACTTGACACAAAAAGTTCAACTGTTAGTTTTTAGAAAATTTGAAATTTTTCTTTTGACAACTTTTTATTAATATTTAGAAAGCAAATACTCATTATTTAACAAAAAGTTATACTTCACAAAACAATCATTCTGAAGTCGGTTTAAACAAATCTACATACGAAAATAACCAGGATAATGGATTGAGTGAGTGAAGCATTTTTAAACTTTTAACTAATCTCCTTGAAAATTTTTGTATATATCTGTTTCATTCTGTAAGAAAATAATATTGTAAATAGTACAACTTAAGTAATTCTATTTGATTAACAACGAATACAAAATTACAAACTATTGTCTTTTAAACACAATTAAAATTTTTTTACAGCAACTGGGGAAATAGTAGGCATTGTTATTGGAGTACTTTTTATACTCGCATTACACATTTACTGTTGTGTGAAATACAAAGCAAAGTCATTGGAAATAGAGCTTTGTTGTTTAGAATGTGATGATTGTGATTTTGAATTTTGTAGTGATTGTGATTTTGATTGTGAATAACAAAAGTTTAATTTTAAGTAATAAAAAGTTACTTTAGTAAAGCACTAGAAATATTCACATCTAAAACCAAAACAGTTATGCAATTTGTAAAAGTAAAAAAAAACTTAACAAAAGAAAACTGGTTAAATGTGTTTAAATAATTCATTAAACCATTTTAGTATACTATATATACTGAAAAAGTAACATGTTTCAACATTTTCATAAGTACATAACACAATAAAGATAATTCATTAGAATGTATTCATCACTTTAATATTTTTTTTATATGAAAATAGTCGTTGTGCATATAATAAAAAGTACGCAAGTTTTTAGTTTTACTTTACATTAGTTTAACTGAAATTAAAAACTTTACTTATACTTTTAGCACAGAGGTTTTTGTAAAACCGTTTTTTAAATTTAAAAATATCTTATGTGTTTATATTTTATCTACAGAGATTAACTATAGTAACGATAAAAACAAAAGTTTAATAAATATAGTTATTATTAAGTAGGACCTTAAACAATCAATATACATCCTTTATTTTTTTATTAGCAAGTTTGAACGAATTAAACGTTCTGTTATTGTATACTAAAATATTGAATACTAATATAGTTCATTTATATTAGTTTTTTTTTTCCAATTTTAAATGTTGTAAATATTAAATAACCTTAATAGTCTTGTAAGAGTATGTTTATAAAGTTTAAAACTAAAACTAATTTAAAAACTTCTAAAACGCTAAGGTGTATTAATTAGTGTGGTTAACATTTCTGTCTATACTTAGTTTAAAATAACCGTTAATTTTATTCTTTTGATAAGCAGCTACTTTAAAGTTTATTTTGCTTACATGATTCATTACTAGTTTTTGAAAGTTGTTATATTTTTAACAGTTTAAAGCTTACATAACCATTCAGTTTAATTAATAATAAAAACACTTATTCTTATTTCGAATTTATAAACTGCTTTCATTTTTTATATTAAATATTTCATTTTTATGAACTTTGTTTTAAATTACACGTCGTTGTATTTAGTTTAAAAAATAAACAAAAAACTTTCATTAAAAACTATTTTTGTAATTTGTAATTTTAAATACATACTATAAAACTGAGAATATAACACTTTATAATTCTATTTTGTAGTTTGTATATATGTATATATATGTTTATACTAATTAATTTCTGTACATGCATGTAAGTTTTATATTTTATATACTATTGTGAGTTTTTGCAATCATTGTTTTAAGTTTTAATTGTTTCTTAGTTGCTACACTTTCTTTCAAAAATTACTAAATATATTTATTATAAAGTTTTTTTTCTGTAATTAACAATTTAACTAAACGTAACTAATTTTAAAACTAATAATATAAAGCTTTAAATAGATGTATTTTTATTTTCATTTAAAATTTTTATTTTTGTTTTATTACAGAACCGAAAAGGTAAAATGTATTACATTTTTTTATTGCTCTATGTCTAAAAGACTTTTAAAACTTCGAAAAAAGGAAAAAAAAAATATTTAAGGGTTGTTAAAAGTTAAACATGCTTTTTTATAAGATATAAAAATATACTTATAAATAGTAAAACATTTCTTCTGCAATAAAAAATTTCATTTTAAACTTGTAAAAATGTTTATACTTTTAAGGTTTGTTTATACAATGGCGAACATAAGAATATTTAAACACCAAACAAATATAAACTATAGGACAATGACAACACTGTTGCTAGCCTTGAAAACTTTTCAGAGCCTTTGAAACTTTTTTTGAATAACAAAATTTATTGAAAGTTTTTTTTAATATCAAATCTTAAGTTTTATTCAGATATGAAACTTTTTGTTCAAAGTAACTTTTATTTACTCTTTTATCAAATTATTTTGAGTAGATAAAAAAGACATGGTCAATAACTTTATTTGTTTTCTAATTTTATAGATAACTTAAAACCATTTTTTTAACACTTGCATATTTTCCAAAGTTCTTGAAAATTAAATTTGTTAAAATAAATGGTAACTATTTTAAATTTTTAAACATAAGCTGTTAATTGTTAAGATAAAATTTTATTTTAACTTATAAAAATTAGTTTTCAAGAATAAAAGCAAATATAATACATATCCTTTATCATAGAGAATTTAAGTTAAAAATAAAAATACATTTAGTAACTGTATCAAATACGTTTAATAACTTATACCAGTATGTTAAGGTAAAAATCATGATTTTTTATACTATCTATTGTTAGATTTCTACATTGCATTAAAGTCTTTAACATAAAAGTTGAAGCTCAAATAACTTATTTTGAAAACCTTAAAACTAAGTATTTAAGATTAATTAGTGTATCATAGCACAGTTAATTTTCATGCATATTAAAGGAAATATAAAAATCGAGTTCAAATGCTCAATAATAATACATCAAAGATGTTTTGAAAGATACAGAAATTTTCTTTCAAGTTGAATATCAGCAAATTTTACTACTATTTCAAAGTTGAATAATGACGTAATTTTAACTAAAAACAGTTTTGTAAGAGTCATTTTGTAGAAATTCCGGAAATCCCCTACTATCATTAGTTGATTAAAATTTAATATCAGGGACAAAACAAGCTCAAAAAATTCAAATCAGTGACAAAACTTCAAATGTTTAAATAGTAAATTATAACTGAACAATCAGAGACAAAAAATAATTATTATCTATTGCAATTTTTATCATTATATTGCAAAATCTAATCTGAAAACCGCTTATCTACCGAGAAAAAAAAATTCGAAAGGTTAAATATACAAACCGATAGTACACTCAGTTTGCATATTTCACCTATATCAAGTTCATACTATGAAACAAAAATATTTACAATTTTTTTAGGGTTAAATTTTTAAAATAAGTTTAACTTAAATTAAAAAAAAATATATAACTAAACAAAATTATATATTGATAGTTAGATTAGATAATAAGGATGAGTAAAAATTATATTTTATTTTTAAAGTAAAATTGCAATTGACAAACAAATTTTAAATTATAGATATTTTTTTAAAGCAAATGTTATGACATAGACTTAACATTTTTATTAAAGATATAAACTGACGTTTAGAAATTAAAATTTCGTTCATAGTACAAAATTTGGAAGAAAATTAATGGTATTTACGTTATAAAATCGATTTTCACCAATAAAAACTTTTTTATAGTAAGAACTTAAGAATTAAGATTAAATTTATTTTTAATTATAAAGCTAATTAAATCAAGCTTGTAGTAATTTAAACAAAAATCTTAAAATTTAAAATACAGTCTAAAATTTACTAAAATTTAGACTTTTATTATTATTTTACTTATTTTCCATAACTAAAACTGTATAGTTTATGAAAATAAATAGCCTAGTCAACTTAAGTATATAAAAATACAAGCCAGGCTAACTATTGAACATTTAAATTATCATAAAACTACAAAATTTTAGTATTTTTTTTATAGAATTTGTAAAATTTGTTTTAATTATTTTAAAATCGTTATAATACTTGAAAAATACATTTACACTTTTTACACTATACTATATATTTTTTACATAAACAACTTTATATAAAGTTAATTTTAATATATTAATAAAAGAAAAATTTAGGTTTCATTTTGGCCGTAATAATTGTATAATGATTAAAATTTTTAATTTATAGCTAGCAGCTTGATAGAAAGAGAAGCATTTAATTTTTAAATAGTCCTAACCGGTTTTTTTTTGGAATTTGACACCAAGATCAATGATTATCGAACGATTTACATTGTAAAAGGTTAAAATTTTGTCTTCCTTTTTTCAAAAGCTAGTTTTTTGTTAACATGAAAAATTTATAACATTAATTTTGAAAGAAGTAACTAGCAAATATAAATTATTAAATTTTTTAAATGTTAAGGGCATGAGGGGTTCTAACATTTTAAATAAATAAGCCTTACATTTCAAGCTTAAGTTACTATAAGATAGTTTTTACAAAACTAATAACTAATTACTTTTTAGATATAACAATTTTTGTAAAATAATTTGGATATAACCATATAGAATTTAAAATTTTAAGGGCAATTTTCTCATAAATAAAACAAATTCATTGAAAACCTATCTCGTCCTTCATTTTAAAAAGCAATATAGTTTAAAATATCATGAAATGTATTTTAGAACAAACTTGGTTAAAATTTGATCAATAATTTTTTTGGTTTAATGACCTGGATAGCAAAAATACCTCTCGGTCATCGAGTTGCATACCCAAACTTGTTAAAAATTAAAATGAGCTAAAAATGAAAAAGAAATTTAAACTCTAAAACAAAGAGCTCTATGAAAAATAAGACTATTAAACTTTACAACCAACCTTTAATAATTATCTCAAAAATAAAAAAAAAATAATTGATGTTTTTATTTTTTTATGTTTTTTTAAGAATTTCGACTCTGCTACCAATTTATTTTAAATTATCCAAAAATAATTAACAGTAAATTAAAGCTATAACGTTAAAAAAAATGATATTAAAAATATAGCTGCAATACTTAAAAAAAAGTAAAATAAAGCTGTTTTCATAAAAAATGCTTAAACTAAAAAATAGTATAAAACAAATATATCATTTTTATCTTTTTTTTTACAAACTTAAATAAATGTATAAATATATGAGTTTAACTATACCAAAATAATAATGTAAACAACCACAAAAAACACTGAAAATAGTAAATAACTTTTTCCTTTTAAAAAAAAAATAAATAGTAAAAATATATAAATAACAATATTATTAAGATAAAAAACACTAATAATCATAAAATAAGTCAACCTATTACTAGTTTAATATTTTATCAGTGATTTTAGCTCATTATTTAAATTTTTAACTTTCTTTGTTTAAAACAAAATGGCATTAAAAATTTTATGATAGAAATTATTTAAAAAAAAATATTATTTATTATTAAAAAAAAATATAAGTCTGTTTCTAACAAGTTGTTTAAAATTTATAAAAAAACTACTCTGAATCTAACTTTAGTCCCTTATATCTTCTTAGCTATTTTTAATCCAACAAGCGGTAAAGTGTAAAAAGTATATTATCTGATTATAAACAAAAAAAGACAAATTTGAAAAAAAATTTAGTCCCCCTATGCCCTTAAATTAGTTTATTGGAAAATTTATAAAATATTTGATAATATTTTTTAATTCTATGAGTCTATTATACAATACGGTTTTGTTTAACATAAAAATGTAACAAGGTTGAAAAGTACCCTTTAAAAATATGAATCATATTTTTAAAATTAAAACAGTAGGGGTGGGGGATCCACCAATAGTTTATCAAATTTTAAGAGTTTCAACTTAGCTACCAGAAGTTTTTAAAAACTTAAGAAAATTCAAAGTAACTTTTGGTTTATGAGCGATCAAAGTTAGTGAACTCAAAAGGTTCTAATAGAGTTAATACCATACAACTTTAAATTAAGGAAAAAAATGTAGTACTCCAATTCAAGAAAAAATATAACAAAAATCACAAACATAATAACTTAAAAAAAAAGTAATTCATATTAAAAAAATACAGAAAATCTTTTTAGTTAAATAAATATGCGCTGTAGTTTATAGTTAAATTTTGAATATTATAACCATTATTATTTTATATTAAATAAATGTTATACTACTCTATGACCATAAGAAAAGCTTGCTTTACAAGTTTAAAAATTAAGACAAAAATTTTTATTAAATATAGTAAGTTATTAATCAAGTGTACGAGAAAAATTTATAGAAAATATATAACATGCATAGTCTTTCAAATAAATATAATTTTTTGATTAAATTAAAATTAATCAAGACTATTGTTTGATTAAAATTATGTTAAAACAAAATTGTATTTACAAAATGAATAAAAAATTTTGTTAAGTAATCTCAACTGTTCATTTGTTCAGAAAAATAACTATAAATTTTTTTTATAAATATTTGATGAACTACAACTTAGTAAGTTTTTCAAAATAAAACATAAATAAACAAAACTATAATTCTTAAACTTTTAGATGACAAACATCCTTTTTTAGTCTTTTGTACTTTAGTTGTTTCGCTGCTACAAGGAGGAGCGACCATAGAGATGGTCAAAGATTTGCTTCTATAGGCTCCCTGCCAAATTGTGATTACAAATGCTGACTGTACTCTGTATTCCTCGACTTGCTTTGGTGTTTTAGTCATGTCCATTTGTTTTATACTACAATTAATTAGTATAAATCTGAAAACATTGAAGTATAAAATATGGTGCAAGTTATTACTTTTTTTGAAAAATCCCATGGTGGGAACGTTATTCTGTAGATAATATTTGGTTAAAATTTCAAAATTAAAATCTACTAAGTGTGGGAAAATCATTAAGCCCAAAACTAAAAGTCAAAAAAGAATTTTGGTAGAAAGACATCAGTCTCATTGTTCCTTCTACAACGATAAACGTATTTTGAAGTGAGTTGTCATCACCTGTAATTCTACCTTCCCCTTTAAAATTAACATTAAACTAACCAAAATAAAACTATCTATTTAACTGAAATAAAAATCCCTTGGTGTCACGTCATTTGGCAAACACTCACAAGGTTATAAACTCAACATTAAAACCACAAAGTGCGGGAAAATCATGAAGATTAAATTCCCAAGCAAGTATATGCCGACGCTGAAACAAAAAATACATCAACAATCCAATTGTGTGGTCACTGCCACCAAATCAGCTGTTGCAACTTTAAACCAACAAATATCTAACTAAAACTATTTAAAACTCTACAAAAATATTTTTAAATTCTAAAATACTAACAAAAATCAACATTTGTTTTTATTTTTAACAAATAAATATAAGAAATAAAATAGAGTGCAGCAAATACAGGTCACATTCTATTTGAATCAGATTTAAAAATAAGGACTCAAGAAATAGCTTGTACCTACTTAATTTGGACCTGAGACTTTTATTTTAAATGGACCTAGACCGCTCCTACCTAAAGCATTCAGTGGCTCAAAGACATTTTTCCTTATATCACCTTGTTGTTACTAGGATAACTAGTTAATACTTTTTGTTTTTTATTTTTGTTTATATTATTTTGTTGTTACTAAGAACAATTTGTTGAAAGTTTTAAAGTTGAAAGTCGAAAGTCAGCAAAAAACTGGGAATTCCGGAACATGTACAATCGGACCCGTTTTGTAAGTATAATACTTGGACGTTTTTTTTTTTGTTAAACGGTAGGTAAGACCTATTAAGCTAGTAAAATACTCTTAAAGCAGTTTTTCTTTCAATTTTTCTTAAGTTTCTCATCAGATAAATTAAATACGCAATAAATTCAAAATGTTTGCTATTAATTACCACTTAACAAATTATAAATCAATGTTAAAGTAAAAGGTAAATAGTGTATATTTATTTACAAACTCCTTTTATTAAAATATTGTGTGATTATCTTTTGGTTCCCATTGCAACATAAGTCGCACAGTTATTGGTAAATTAAAGATAAAAAAGAGATAAACATTTTGCTACGAGAGAGAAAACATTCAACCGACGAATATTTGCTTTTAGTTGTACGCCAACTCAAATGTCCCAGCAAAGCCGAAGCGTTTTAACTTGTTTTCGTTAAGCTACAAAAAATTAACATATAGTCTGTGATGTACACACTTCATAAAGCTATAAACGTCTAACTCTTTATCAAGTATTCTAGAAGTTGTGTAAACAATTTTTTTTTGCTAGGATTAAGTACTTTATTTTTTGTAAAAAATAAGTAGAAACGTATTAACTTCTTTATGTTATTCTTTATTTGCTTTACTATTTCTGTTATTTTACAAAACAGTTCTAACTTTTTATAGACGTCTTGTAAAAGTAAAACACAATAGCTTACAGAACTTATCAATTCTTCTAACAATCTTTGGCTGTATAGTAATAATGAAACTTAAAAAAAATAAAAATAACAAGTAGAAAAAAATGATACCAAAAATGTAAAAGTTTATTCGAAAAATTTCTCTAACTTCTATTAAATTTGCTATAAAAAAGTGAAAAAAAAAGACTGAAATATAAAGTGAACACACATGTGTAATAAAGAATGAAGTTTTTTAAACAAGTGGTAATAAGGGGCAAAGTTGCCATTAACTGTATTTTTTTTGAGAATTTAAATAAGAATTTTTTAAACTTTTTATTCAAAAGGTATCTTTAAAGAAACTAAAAAGGCTATGGCCCCCTCCAACAAGATTTCTCAAAAAACTATCAACAAAAATGCCTAAGACCATTTTTTTTCTTTTTTTTGCTGTTCATCATCAGCTCAAGAATATCTAACGTAAGTTTAAAATTATGATTTCATTGCCCCTTAACTGCTCATGCCCCCTCTTTGGCCCCCTTGCTACTCATGACCCCTTAACTTCTGTGATGGCCCCCAAGGGGGTCACTTGGCCTAGTTTGGGCAACCCAGGTTAAAGGCATACTTCATTATTTTTTACACTTACGATTTTAATGTTCTATAACTAATAAAAAATACAAAAAAAAAATTATATTCACATACGTATTTATACCACAGATGTTATTGTGTTAAAACTTTATTCCGACTCACGGCGTTTCACTGCTCTCAAATAAATTTAAGAAAAGTTATTAGCTTTTAACGTTACATCTCATATGTATTTATATATATGATTATTTATTTTAAACAAGTTTTATTATTAATCTTAAGCTAACTTAATTGCTTAACTATTTTTTATTAATATTTTTTATTTTATAACATTTAGTAGCAATATGTTCAAAATATATTTTATAGTTTCGAGAGTTTTTTCTATAAATAATAGATATTGAAACATTGATTTTTATAATACTAAAGATCTAGATTCTAAAAGTTAACAACTATGGCTAAATTTATATAAACAGGAAGAACTTGTTTTTAAACGGTATAAACTTTTAAAAAGTCTTTAAAATTTATTCATCTATTGGATTTTTTTCAGTAAAAACTAGAAAAACTAAACTTATTAAAAATAAAATAGTATCACCAAACAACTAATGTAGTAAGTAGCCACTACCAGACATGAATAAAAAGAGTAGTTGTTTGGAAATAATCACGATCATATTTACAAGTATATCTTAAATTTTGTAAATACACTTAGATCGAAATGGTTTTAAACTGGACAAAAAAAAACTCTGAGTTTTCAAACCGCTACACTTATGATCACGCCCATTCTTAATTGGTTATATAGCTAGTAGTTAGGTCATAGTTAAAAGGAAATTGGCACGACTTGAGCATATATATATAATCATATATCTCTAACTTAAAACAATTTTTTGACTCCTTTCCTTTAATGTACAAACATTTTAATTAAAAAAAGGATAGAGTTGTATTAAAATGACATTAAAATTACCATCAAGTGCAATCATCTCTACAAAACGGACACTGAAAGTTCGCATCCGAACCACTTTCCGGAATTTTAAACCATTTTTCCGCGCAATCTCGGCACAGGAAATGGTTGCACTGCAAATGGCATATTTCTTGACCGTTTTCAAAATCGTCGAAGCAAATACCGCAGGATGTTTTGTCTTCAAAGTTTTCTATCGGCCCACTAAATTTGAAGGACAACTCATCAATTCTGTCCACCGAGACCTGAGAGTCGCAATAGTTATCGATTCTTCTGTGTACGTGTTCTCGCAATTCTTCATAGTTTGAGCATTTCGTTTTGACTCCCACATCGTCGACGAAAAAGCGACTTTCCAGTATTCCTTTCACATCCGCGTTGTCAACTTGTTCTTTTCCCAACATCGTCTTGGCTCTTTCGAAGATCTTATTCGCGCTCAAGCTCCACACGAACTGGCTGTAGTGCTCCGCGCCCGATCTCTCCAGCTCCTCAATCCTATTGACGCGCTCTATGACGTCATCAAGCTTGTAGAACTCCCCGCAAGGGTCGTTTCCCGCCAAATCGATGGAGTGCACGAGAGAGTCGTCGCCAAGGTGCACCGAGTCTCTGAGCAGGACAAAGTAGGTTCTGTGCGCGTTCAAAAAAGCGCGCATCTCCGTTTTGACGGCGACAAATTTTCTCCTGTCGATTTCTGCGCTGCCCTCTCCGCTTCTTATGACGTAGTCGATTTCGTGAGCGATGACGTACAGGAACTCGGCATACTTGTTGGCAAGCTGGTCGATTGCCTTGTACGTGTCGGCAAATTCGACGTAAGTTTGACCTTCGACGTTTGTCATCTTGAATTGATTATTAATTGTTTATAAGGTTTAAATTATCTGAAATAAAAATACAAAACCAGTTATAATGTTTAATAGTTATTCATAAAAAAATATTTTTACAAACTTAAGAGGTTTTTAAAAATAAAAGCCAATTATAACACTCAAGTTAAGAAGAAATGGAATTATGATACTGCTAAGTATTAATAAACTTTATTTTTTACAACTTTTTACATTTAACTTCTAAAAAATACATTTTAGATAGATCACTATTATAGCATTTTAAACTCTTGTATTTAATATTCATATAAGATTTTAACAACAGGTGTTGCAGTATGAAATGACACGTTTTATAGATCATTAGAAATAAGCTGTTTAATGTAGTACTTTAAACTGTATCCCTAGTCGAATAAAGATAAATATTAAATAAGTTTTCAAATACATTTCAAACGTTGTTTCACTTAAACTTTTACTTGAACATTTTATAGCGATGCAGCTAGTTTTTTATATTGTATGTTTCTTTTATCAAATTAATTTTACAAAAAACTAAAATTTATACGTGTAAAAGATTTCTGTACACTTAACTTTGTAGTCAATGATCTATTTTATTTTTTTTTTAAGTTGTCGCAAGTTATTTATAGCATAAATAAGTGCAAGACCATAATATGTACTTTACCACTATTACTGTACATAGACCACTAGATCTCATTAGCTACGTATAACCTTTAATACCTCACATACAATGTCCAATTTCAAATATATTGTTAAATACATAAAACTTACAAGATCACAATAAATACAATAAGCAGTTAAATCTATTAAACTAATCATAAACTTAAGATTTTTAAAGTGCATTAAAGATTTTATGTGTTTATTTTCAATTTAATAATTTATTCACAAATAAACTATACACACACCATAAAATAACTTACCTCAACTTTTGCTGTAAAATCTTGTTCATAACTTATAAACTATAAGATTTAATAGCATACAATAAATACATAAGTATTATAGGATATTATAACGTATAAGCAAATTGATATTTTAAATTCTACAAATAAAAAAGGTCAAATTTTTAATGTACACGTAAGTTATAAGATATTTTAAATTCATTAAAATTAATTTACAAAGTACATATAAATTGTAAAGATTTCATAGAGTATTTTAAAAATTTATTTTTACGATAACTAAATAGTTTCTATCATTAAACTACAAGATTATTATAATTATTATTTAAGTCAGCAAAAACAAGAAACTAATTTTGTAGCTTGCTGAATATCTTTCCAAAACAAAAAACAAAACTTTTAGAAATTGAGGCTAAAGTTTGTATAAAAACCTATAATAATTAACATTTTTCTAAAGATTAATGTCTCTTGAAAATAAATGTTATAAACGATTAACTGTACTTACAAAGCTTATCTTATAAGAAACTGTCATTGTTTCACAAACATTTAGTCATATAAAGTTTTTTTAATTGTATTTAAACATTTTAAACTGTGAAACTTGTGTTTGTTTAAAGTTATAAAATAAAAATAAAAATAAAAATTTAAATAAGATATCTCAAAAGTATGTACTTTTCTTATATTATGTAAATTCTGCAACGATAATCTTTGAATATACATTGTACATCAGGTCCTATAACCAAATATTTTTAGCTTTTTTTTTTGGTTCAATAAAATAAATTTTATATTAGATAAAACTACGTAAAAAGAAAGCCGAAAAACATAAAACAACTATACTTAAAAAATAAATTTAGATTGAAAAATACAGAAGTTTGCATCCTTTATAACTACTATATATATTTAAATTAATTAACAAACAAACTTAAGTCAAACCATAAGTTTTCAAATAATATAAAATCTCAACTAACTTAAAGTAATCATGAAACCAGTACTATAGAAATATGTTATATACAATAAGAGAAATTATTTTTAAGTAATGTACGTCACGATAAATTTCTTATTGGAATCAATCTAGGGCCTACTCTTGCAACATTAGATAACTTATTATTTAAATTTACTGTTTATTGCAGTTTTTGACTATTTTTTTTTTAAATTTTTGAGTAAAATTATTTACTAATTCAACTGTCTAGTGATCGTGCTTTTAATTTTTTTTTATGTAAGACTTCTTTGCTATGGCCTTAAATTATCCATAAAAATTCTAAACTTAACCAAAAATGATATTCTTTGATCTTCGGAAGCATTTTAATTAGTATTAAAGTCAATTTCAGTTCACTTATTAGATGCTTGTTAAAAATGTATACTTCTTAACTATTAGCTCAAAAATTCATCAAAACTAGAAACTATGATAGACATGCTTTGTTAAAAGCAAAATTTATCAAAAAATGTACACATTTGTTTAAAATAATTAAAATCAAAAAACAAAAAAAAAAAGTTTCGGTTAACGTTTTATTATAAGCTGTAATAGTAGCGTCTTTTCAAACTATGCTGTACTATTACAATCTTTAAAAATAAATAAATAAAAAAGTAGGTAACTTAATTGATTTTTAACAAATACTTTATCGTTCTAATTATTTTTTTGTGAATAGTCTTAATCTACAACATTAGTTTATTAACTTTTATCATTAATTTACTCTAAAAATTTGAAAATTTTCTTCAGTGTTTCTTAAACATTTGAAAAATCTGCGGAAATATTTTAATTACTAATTAAAACTTAATATATTTAAAGTTTATTTTCTGATTTTATAAATATTAATTTTTTGTGTTTATTACGTCTCTTTCTAAAGTGTCTAGCTTAGGAAAATAAACTTCCAATAATAATAATACTATTAAATAGTTAAATATACATTGAATTTTTATTTTTTGTTCATTCTAATTATAACTTTATTGTTATAAATTTGATTTAAATCTTTTATTGATTTTAAATGCAAGTTTTTAAACCATTTTAAGAGCTGTTAAAAATTATCGAAGATATACTATTTGTTCAAATTTTAGTTAATAAAACCGTGCCAAATTTCTAACACTGCTAAAATTTCTTTGCAATTTGGGATGAGATAGTTACAGAATGTAAGTAGTTGCACATAAAAACCTTTATATTTCCAAGTTAATATAAGTTTTATTTGAAATAGTTTTGTATCTATGTTTATAATTTTTCCAATACTATAAAATTATTGTTATTAATTCTTCTTGAAATACTTAACCAGTCGTTTGCTTGTTTGATCACCTTTAATGTTTCGGTAAGGGGGACTTTTGTATTATGATCAGAGGGAAGTACTTAGTACTTACCCATGACTGATAGTTATTATTTTGTGAGCTGGATAGCTTTTCTTATAGTTTAGTATAAATAATCTTATTATTAGATTTATCAAACAACTAATCAGTTGGCTTTACATACTTTAATTGAACGATCATAATAAACGCAATGTTTAAATATTTTTTAAATAGTTAGAAAAATAATGTTATCATAACTTCATTATAAAGAGAAATATTTAAGTTAGCAGTTAAACTAAAAATATTTTATGTAGAAAATATTGACAAATAGCTAAAACAAATAACGAAATAAATTATTTTTGATTTTTTTTTATTAAGTAAAAATAGTCAAGTAAACTGATACTCAGTTAACAAGTTCTAATACTGAAGCAAACAGGGACTGTGAATAGATTAGCCCAATAAAGCTGATCTAAATAAATTAATCTAAAATAGTACTGAGGCAGCAATAAATGCCAGTAGCATTAAACTTAAAAAATCCCTAATGTAAAAGTTGTCTGAGAGATTATTTAAACAGATAACAATTTATAACTGAAAACACTTTTTAATTGTAAAAGCTAAAACTAAAAGGGTTTTATGTTTACAAAAGTAATATAGTTAAAATTTTTAAATGTACTTTTTGCTGAATAACAATAAACGAAGATCTGTTATATTGCTAAACAATAGCCTATATATAACACTTTTTACAATTTTTTTCAAATTTCCATTAAAAAAATAATCGAAATCAAGCTAACAAAAATTTTAAAAAGAAATGTAGGTTATATGTTTCTATGTTTAAAATCTCTTTAGTTTATTTAAAAACCTCATGGATAAGAACTTTTTTTACTAAAACACACAAAAAGACTATGATTTACAAATGGTACATAAAACTAAAAACTCACTAAAATTTGTTTATGAAACACTAGTAATAACTAACTTAAATAAATAAAAGTATGTAACTCAACCATATATTTTATAATCAAATTCTTATTATAAAAATCCATATCGTTAGTGACTTCAAAATAGGATTTTAAATGACTTTAATGTTAAAAACTTTTCTTAAATTAAACAACTTACATTTTGATTTAAAACTACATAAAACATAAAATCTAGATAAGTAAAAGCAAATAAAAATAAAAAGTACTTTAGAAGACTTTTTTTTAAATAGTTTTCGAACAACTTTAACATACTTTTTAAAGTATTAAACTTAAATAGAAATGAAGTAAAGTAACAACAAAAAAGTTTACTTTATGTCTTGCTTATTAAAGACTTTAAACTTAGACCCGAAAATTAATTAGTTTTACTCAATATTTTTATATGTTTTAACTATCGAAAAACAACAGCACATTAATACTTTTAAAAGATTATCTGTGTACATAGTTGCCAGAATTTTTCTGCTATTTTTGCCCTCATTCAACTTCTATAGAAAAATTGACATATATAAATTTTTAACCGTTAAGTATCGCCCAAGAGCTAAGTTTGGCTTTCTTTGAATTTCAGTAAATGAATTAGTCTACAAATAAAACACTATACTATAGTGCTATTCTTATTAATTTTCAGTTTACTGAAATTAACTTCTTTAGACTAAAATACTAAAAGAATAATTCTTGCAAACTAAAAGTACAAATTCCGGTATTTAAAAGTTGCTTATAGTTTTTTGCTCATACTTAAAATTATTTTCAAATGCAGAAGTCAATAAGTTAGGTTCGAGTTTTTTGAGTTCGCACAGTCGGTTAAATTTGCAAATATTGAGTTCGCACTGCTGTTTAATTTTGGATTTAGAATTAAAAAAAATTGCTTAGTATATAACTTTTTCAATTTTAAGTTAAGTGAATTTAAGTTTAATATGTGCTTCAAAATATTATTATTAATGAGTTTTTTTTCTAATTTATTTAAATAAATGTATAAAAACATTATAAAATTAAAGAAAAACAAAACACAAAATTTTTAATGTACTAAATGTTCTAATCAAAGAAATCATTTCTTGATTAAGAACTTTAATTATATATTTCTGTAAATTCAGTCTCAAAATAGCAGTAATAAACACTTTTTTTTGAAAAAAAGCAAATTATAAGATTTTTTTAATATTTTTATTTAAAAACGATTCTTTTAAAAATATGTAAATGAAATGGTACTTAATGTTTAGACAATGATTTTTTTATAATTTACAGTAACTTCAAAATATGTAACCTTTTTGTAATAAATTTTGGTTTAAATTTTAACGATAATAGTGGATAAAAGCTTTTTTTTCTTATTATTAGTAGAGTATTTTAAAAAATACATTAATTTATTATCGAACTGTAATATTTATATAGTTTTAGACTTTTATTTTGAATACAAAGTGAAATTTAGCAAGTGTACTTAATGAAAAGGTTATTTATCAGTTTTATAATAAATTTTATTAACAAAAAAATCTTTATTTATTTAGTTTGTATATATTCCTACAGTGAACAGAATTTTTGGATAAACTTAAAAAAAAAGATAGCTTTTCTAATAATTGGACGTATACAAATTCAGTACATTTACCTTTAGGATACAGAAAACTTTTAGATGTAAAAAATTCATTAGCTTAAAGTAGCTAGTATAATTTTTGTAGCTAATTTAAGTATTTTTTCCAATACTTGAAATATATTAAGTAACTTGTTGAAAAAATTTGCAATAAACTAGCTAAAAAAATATATTAAAAACTAAAGCTCTATCATAGTCAACATATAAAAAAAACAAATAATAAAAACAAATCAAAGTAATTGCAGAAATTGTAATAGTTCACTGTCTAAAATCCTGCAAAACTATTTACATAACTAAAAATCACATCTTTTAAACAGTAAAACTTATTTTACAATATAAAACACCTAGAAGAATTTATTTTAAATTTTTAAGCTGGTCTTTTAATCTTTTTTGTTCATCATAATAATGAAAAACAAATGGATTAAAGCTATTAGAATTAAATTGCTTCTATTGGTACTCCTTAAAACTTAAAAAACCATAAAAATAATAGGTAATACTATTTAAGCTTCATAACTAAATGTTTTATGTCATTATTTTAGGTATTTATTTGAAAAATTAATAAGAAAAAGGTCAAAAAACATCAAATAATCGACTGTGAAATTAAAAAGACTAATCAACTAGATCTAAAAAAATTTCTACACTATTTTTTCTAAAAGGTAGTTTTCACATAAAAAGTAGAGCTTACATTTGTAGTTTCAAAATTTCATTTCTATAAAAGCTTTTATGATAAAAAAATTATGAATAACTTTGAATTTAGTATGAAGAAAATTAATAAAAAGATACAGCTTAAAAAGCATTTTAAGATCAAAACTACTAAATATCAAAATATTCTATTAAAAACAAAACTTCCAAGGTACGAGGTAAAAATTTAACTTAGTTTTAAACATTCAATTATTTTTAACATCTGAACGAAAATAGAGGTTTAATAAAAATACAATATGAATTTAAAAATATTTTTAAAATGTTACATAAGCTTGGTTTATACAACTGATTTGTTTAAGCATTTCTAAAAAACTAGTAAATCAGAAATCAACAAGACAAATAAGTTTTAACAAAACCAACAATTCATAAGTTGAAACACTGAATAAAAACTGTTTACTATTTCTAAAATTTTAAAAAAAGTTTGTATACTAAGTTAGTAAAATTTTACATTTAATTTAAAAAATAGTTTAAATAGACTAAAACTAAATAAACTCTTAACTAATAAAAAATAAGTAGAAAAAACATCAGTAATAACATTGTAGATTGTAAAGTTGGCTTAAAACATAAAGAAACTCCAAAGCAATTAAAACAAATTGCTTTAAACAGTAACTGTTTTTTATTTTTAAGCCACTTAATTAATTTTTCTGTCTAAAAAATAACACCAAAATGTAAAAATAACCATACAAGGAGGAATTTTTTATTGAAACTTTCAATCTTTTAACATACATCACTTTAAAAAGTTAACTGCTACAGTATATAATTTTTAAAATGTTTGATCTTTTAATAAACATGACTATAAATAATAACCAAAAATTTATTTTTTTGTTCAAAACTAAATAAATTTAAAAGATCTAATAATATATAATTTACTTAATTATGTTTATATAATTACTTAAGTTGTTTTGAAACTATTAGTTCTATATCTTCAAAAAACACAAGAACAACATTTTGTGAACAATTAGAACACAACTAAATTTAATTAAGTGCAAAATTTGTTACATAAAACTGTTGGTAATAAAATAATAAATATGTACTGAACTAATTAAAAATTAAAAAGGTTAAAAAAAAATATTTTTTTAAAGTTTACCTGAAAAAACATTTAGAACAAATTACTTCAAGTTACCCTAGGAGTGAAGTATGTTATTTTTAATGTATTATAATTAAAATTGCAAACAATTAGGAAATGAAACACTTAGTA
This sequence comes from Thalia democratica, assembly GCF_965202585.1. NCBI lineage: Eukaryota > Metazoa > Chordata > Thaliacea > Salpida > Salpidae > Thalia > Thalia democratica. The sequence goes on along the minus strand of NW_028139363.1, from coordinate 44,512 downwards.
TATAACAAAAATTCATATATTTATAGTTACAAAACATATATAAAACCAATTTAATTTTTTTTCTTTTAGTTCAAACAATTATCTAAGTCATTTAATTGTCTATCATTGTAAGTTTAACATTTGTTAAATATTTTTAAAATTAAATGTGCTCTTAACTTTAAACAGCTATATTTAAAATTAGTTAAATAATTTAAATAAACAACATATAATTTATTTAAAAATCTACAAAGTAAGATCAAGCTATACATTTTTTCAAAATTCTTTAGCATCTATTAAACTTTAATTCAACCGATACAGTATTCATGAAGTAATATTAAAGTTAACTAAAAATAAAAATTACAGTTCTTTTGATCAGAAAGTTGTATTACATGCCACAAAACAAGAGCAAATTATAACAGAAAATAAAGCATTTTGAGTATTTTCAATCTCTAATGTTTACTTAAACTTGGATTAGCATTCTAATAAAAATAAAAAATTTTATAAAAAAGTTTTAAAATTTGTTGATTTTTTTTGCATTTTAGTAAATCTATATCTAAGTTTAATTGTTATATTTTATGTTTTTCTTAATTGCAAAAAAAAAACAATAAAACAAATTCAAGGTTTTTTGCTTATTATTTGTTAAGAACATATAAAAGGTTGTGTAAATTAGTTAAAACTTTTAAAATATTACTACAAAAGCTTTGTTTTACATATGTTTGTATTTGAAACTTTTTACAGAAATTAGAATTTCAAAAACTTGTTTATCACTCAAAAATAAATTTTTAAACATTTGAAAATCCATTGTAGTTAAATATAATATTATTATACAATTTAAAACGAAGAGTTAGAAAAACAATATAAGTATTATGAAGTGGAAAAATTGGAATCATACTTTTATTAAGTTGAAAAAAAAAATTTGAAAGGTAAAAGCTTTTTTTTTAACTAACTTAAAGACCAAAGTATCTTTTTAATTAAGGAAGATGGTCTGAAAATAATAAATAGATAAATTACAAACACTGATGAGTTATTTAGAATAAATGAAATATTAAAAAAAACTAACTTAAAGAGATGAGTGCTCCTGGAACAACTATCAAATTGGAACAGTCTCTCGAAATCTTAACCAACTTTTTGCGATTGGCTTTAATAAAATGTGCTTCAAGTGATATGAATTCCTATTAAGTCAAAAAAGTTTTTTTTTAAATAGGTTGAACTAGAATAAACACATTAATATTAAACAAAAAATATCATTAAAAATAGAAAGCTATAAAATTTATTCAAGTATAAAACATTAAAAATTAATCAATTTGTACAAATATTTTAATAAAAAAGTTAAATAAAAAATAAAAAACAACTTTGATACAAATACAAAATACACTTCATCAAACTTAATAGATTACTAGAAATAATTGGATGTTTACTGATAATACTTTTAATGTTTATAAAATGTTCGAATAGAATTTAGTTAGATTTAAATTGCTTTCATATGCAAAACATGTACGTGTAGTATATTATTCTTCAATATTAAACATTTTTATTAAATGAAAACTGTGGACTTTAACATACTTTGGAAGAAACAATCTCTCAGTAAAAAAAATTTAAAAGTATTGTTATATAAATATCTCAATAGTGGCCAGTGAATAAAATTAAATTATGTAAGCTTAAATGTAGCAAATTTTTACTTTTTAAATAGAGAAAAATAAGTTGAAAAAACCTAAAATTTATGTCAAAATTAAGGCCAACATCAACTGCTAAAAAATACCTTAGAAACTTTTATATAAAAACTTTTTTTAGGTTTTTTGTTTTCTTTGGTTTAGTGTTAAAAAATGTCAGAATTCTTTGAAAAGTTGAAAAAAGTGTATATTTTCTCAATTTAAAACTTATAATCTTTTGAAAATTTCATTGATGTATTTATGGTAATTACAAAGTATTTCTAAAAGAGAATAAGTATTTCAACTGCTTGGTGCTAAAATATCTTCATTTTTTATGTTTTAGCAAGTATGATAAAAATTCTATATACATTTTTACAAAATAAATTATCATTAGGAAATTAACTAATTTTAGGTTTATACAAGCAACATCCTGATGCCTATTTGCACTTTTTTCTTGAAAAAATATCAAATAAAAAAAATTTAGTTAAAAATTTTAAGTTTTTAAATAACTTATTGTGTTTACCAATACTATTTCAACAAAGTTTAAGAAAAATGCTAAAAAAGTTTCTCTAAATTAGTCTTACAGAAATTTTTCTCTAACATTCTGCAAAAAAAATTTGTCAAAACTATGAAGAATTCGGAGTAGTTTTCAAACTGTATAGTCAAAAAATAGTTGGATTTAAACTTACATAACTTCTTAAATACTTTAAGCAGAAAAACAACAAAACCAATTTTAAAACAAAGAAATCAAACTATATTTAACACTTTGTACAATTTTTTTTTCAGCAAAATTATTTTATTATAACCAATGGCCGCTTTAATCCGTTTTCAGCTTACTGTGTTCAGGTAAAGTTTATACAAAATGATAATATTTTAGAAAACAAGCATGCATAGTCTAGTCAATTTATGAAAAAAATAATGAATAAAACCTGTTACTGAAGTTTTAATCATGAATATCTATAAAAACTACATGCTAATAGTAGATCAGTAGGAAAATTAACTTAGTTATTTTTAAAATCAAGCAGTACTAACAAAATTGTAATAAAAGTATTAAGGGCATAGGGGAGTTAAAGACTTTTTCACATTTTGATCTTATTTTATTGAGTTTTTAAGCTACAAGATGGTTTTTACTGATTTTAATAATAAAAAACAATTTTTGAGATATATCAGGTCAAAGTGGGAGGCAACAATAGGTTCCTTTTGGGAGGGGCAAACTAAATAGCAAAAAAAGACTATTTCACTAAAAATCTATATTCTCTTACGTTTTTTGAGATAAATACCTCAAACTTTCAGGATATGTTGTTTAAAGTACTTTAAAACTTTTTCAGAAAGAATGTTTTTTAAATTAAAAAATAAAATTATAAAAAAATAAACAAAAAACAAACAGTTTTTTTTTGTTTTTTTGTCACAAATTATTTTTTTTTTTTTGTTTAAATTCTCTTCCTACACAATTTTTTAAAAATTGCAAGGAGCATATTCTGTAAGTTTGTGGCATTTATCTCAAAAACGTAGAAGAAGATGGATTTTTAGTGAAGTAGTCTTTTTTTTGCTGTTTTAGTTTTCCCCTCCCAAAAGGAACCTATTGTTGTTGTCCAATTTGACCTGCTATATCTCAAAAAGTAATTTGATTTTTTTTAATTTGTAAAAAGCAACTTGTAACTTGTAGTACTTAAAATTCAATATTATAAGACTAAATTGTAAAAATGGTGATCTACATCCCTAAGCCCTTAACATGTTTTTAATTGTTATTCAAAATTTTTGGTAGGATGATTAATTAAAATTAACTTTTTTCAAATGTTGGCTAGTATTAGCATGGTATTTAAGACTTGAGCATTTCGCTTGTAATCACTTCTTACAATATCTACATCTTACATGGTATGAACTAGAAACATCAGGCATAATCCAGTCTATTAGTAAAATCATATTCTGTATTTAATAGATAAGTGTTATTTATGTAAAGCAATAATCAACTACTTTACCTTTAAACTCAGGAACAGATTTCCATTTAGAAGTGTATTTTTGTTTATTGTTCCTAGTAGGTGCTTCCATTTTGACTACTATCATTTTTAACCAGCTGTGACAAATAAATATTTTAGTGCTTTATATTAAATAGGCTGTTATAAAGTTAACTATCATAAAATAACAAATAATATTTTTTTAGTATTTTTGATTAAATAAATCTTGGGAATCATAATTGTACATATTTTTTACTAATATTGTTACTTTTTTTAAATTAATCAATTTAAAGTTCTTGACTTAAATGCCTATTTCAATATTTTGTTTTTAATTTTATTTTACTTCCATTTATTTGTTCAATTTTTTTTTTCAGATTTGTTAACAACAACTGAGGATCTCCTATATGCAAATATAGGAGTAAAACATTGTTTTGTTAGTAATAAGGTATTAAAATAAATATTAAATATTTTTTTTACTTAATACTTAATAAAAATTCATTAGTTAGTTGGATAGATGTTTTTCCTACTTTTTAAACAACTTACAAATGTATAATTTGCTATTAACTATTCTAACTACTAAGTTGAAGTAGTTATAATTTAGCTGAGTTAATAATAATCAGAATTGCCACTCTTTGAGGCAAAATAGTCTGTGTTACCTGAGACTAGTTAGAGTTTATAATAAAATAGAAACAAAACGTTTTGGTTAGCAAATTTTCGAATAAAAATAATACTAGTTAAGTTTAAATACAAAAAGATACCTAAATAATTACAAAAGAACTTTAAAAATCAATAATTGTAAGAAATAAAAACTGGTATGAGATACTTAAAAATCAACACTAGCATGAGATTTCAAAAAAAGTTCATACTAGCCTAAGAGTGCCGCACACAGTATGTATCTGAAACATTTTTAAACTGAATATATCTTAAAAGTTAATTGAAACTATTTTTGGTTGTATAAAAAATCTTACTATAGACTTTATGGATGATACTATAAAAAAACTAATCTACTGATGTGAAATTTCTACATGATACAAACAAATTTTAAAACTGAAACATTAATTTTTAGCACAATCATTTTATCTAAAGTCCACCACAATAATTAATGTAAATTTTCATTGACTATTTAAATGCTTTAAAAGACATAATTTTATTTTTTGCTCATATATTGTAGGATATGGGAAATGTGAGCTGAAAATTTTTTTAATGAAGCAAATCCATCAAATTTTTTTAATGAATATTTTATTAAAACTGTTCTTAATGATTCCTTTTTGTAACAATTAGATGATTAAGATCAATTATTTAAATACCATTTTAATATACTTATTACACAAAACTTAATTTTAAATTTTTTAGGATTATTTTACATAATACTTTGTTAATTTTTTTTAGTGAATAAAAGACATTGTTTAGATTTTGATTTAAACACAGCTGTTTTTAGAAAAATTTGTACACTTCTAAACTTAAGCTATAAAATCATAACTTCTAGAATTCTTGAAAAACATGATTTATCAAAACCAAAATTTAAACAAAAACATTTATCAAATAACAGAAGAACTTACTTAAGAAATCAAAGAAGAGCTAAATAGAGTAAATAAAGTGTTAAAAATTAAAAAGAAAACATTATACAACTGTTAAGTTCTAAAATAATACTTAAAATGTTTTTTACTAGTCTAAAGTCATATAGCTAACTCTTGAATAGTTAATAAGTATACAGTTAAAATATTTAGTTGTTACAAAAGGAGAGTCTTTAAAGATATTTTTAATAAGAGTTAGCTTATAAAACTGGACTAACTTAATAACACATGTTAACCAATTTTATTATTTTAATGGTTAACACAGTTATGCACATTTGTAGGCTACTTTGTATATGGCTACTATACAAACAGTCCTAGACTTTAAAAATGCGTGGCATTATTAAATTAAATTTTGCAGATAGGTTGTTTCAAGAAATCTTATTTACCCATTTCATTAATACTCAATCTGTTGTTTTTTTTTTTTGAGTAAATAGTGACCAGCAAAAATGTGCAGAAATTAAGTCAAAGAGGCAAATAAAAAAAAATAAATTTAAACTTTATTTTTGTTTTTGAAAAAATGATAAACTTATGTTTGAATAAATAGTAATTTGAAACTTAATCAAGTCATTTAAAAATTCATTATAACATTCAAATATATAACATAGATTACAAAAATTAAAATAAAAAGAAAACTTTTTGATAAAAATCTTTAAGTATTTTAAGACTTTAATTACAATTTATTTTTTATTTCTAGGATATTTTAATTTTTTATGGTAGACAACCATCAGATTTACTTCACCCTCTATTTTGCTTCTTAACATTAAATTGAACACTTTGTAAATTTAAAAATTTGTATTATCAGTGTAATTAAGAATTTGGAAATGTTTCATAGACAACTTACTAAGCTTAATATTTTGCTGAAAGTCTTATTTGTCTTATTTTCGTTAAACAATATAAAAAGTTTATATAAGTTTAAATTAACATTTAAATAACTAATTTTCTACCTAAAATAATGAAAAATATATATAACTAACTGAAATTTACTGAATATACTTTTTAATACTGATGATTTTTTTTGTAAAAGTTATGAGCATAAGCATTTTTTAAATATTTCCAAATTTAATTTATTTGAAGAGCAGTGTTCCTTTAAAACCTTTTATAACGTTTTAACTTGTCACAGTTTAAATTTATTATTTTAAGCCTTACAACTTGTAGTTACAAGCATTGTTACTACAGTTTATAAACTTTAATAAATTATTTTTCAAAATGTTTAGTACAACGAGATTCCCCTTTACGTTTACGTGACGCCCCTCAAGGCCGTTCTGCTATAAAAATCAAAATTTAGGTTAAAAGAGGTTTATGCTAAGCTAACAGCTATTGTGGAAAATAGCTCATTTTTTAACTAATTTTCCGCGTTTCAGCTACTTTTGGCTTCTATGTCTGTGTATCATTAATATTGCTAAAAGTTACTTTAAAATCATACTTGGATTTGTTGATTAGAGGATTGTTAAGTTTAAACAAACAAGTAATTTCAAAAGTCTGTATTGAAAAATAACACGCCCATATTTACTAACAAAGTTGCAATAACATCGCAATAAATATGCAAAGACTGAATTAAATATTTTGAAGAATGTTAAATCTTGTCAGGACTTGATTTAGAAGGACTTTAATTTTTACGATTGACGTGAGCTTCTTATTGTGATTTTATGATGAAGAATTCTTGAAACGCCTATTTACTTGTTTTTAACTTCCTCTTTCGTCATTACTCAGCATAAGTAGGTTTTACTACACGATATTGCGAAGCACTTCGTGGTATAAAATCAAACAAAATTTACTTTACAAGACATTTTTATTTTGTCGTCTTGTAGCATACTGTAGTTTTGTTATTTTAATTTATAATCAAATAACTTATTGCAAAATAAGTACAAGTGTAAAATAAAAGAATTACAAAACCTACAGTATAAGTAGAGTCAAACAGCAACTTAAAAAAAATATTTTAATTTGATTGTAATACATTACACCAACAATTTATTTGTAGGAACTCAACTGTTTGTTTATAATAACCAATTGTAAAATGCAAAAGAAAGAATTTTATTACAAGATGGTGCTATATAAATGCTTCGCCCTATGTGTTAGTTTTAGAAACAAATTTAACTTTTAATAAACGAGTATAAAATAAAAAGCAAACAAAAAAACAATTATCTTATGAATATTAATCTAAAAGATTATTTTTAAGAAGATAATTTGTTTTAAGTCCACATAATGACCTAAAAGCTTCAAAAAAAATGCAGTTGTTGTTCAATTTTTCATCATTTTCTTAACAAGTGAAAATTTAATGAACTTTTAAACAGGTTTTGATAAACACTGCTGAACAAGCTTATATAGCGAATCAAAAAGAAAGTGGATTTAATATTACTAGTGACGTTACACACATGGATAAAAGTCAAAGTGTGTTAAGTTTTGTAAGCGTCTCATGTTTTTTGATATTAACAGTATTGTTTGTAAATGAATTTTATTAAACTGTTTTATTCAACTAAAATTCAAATTCTAAAATACTAAATACTAAAAGTAAACAAACTTTAAGATGAAATTGAATTAATCGAATATGAAGTCTTAAAAATAAAGAAACTATTGGAAGCAACAATACCAAGCTTGAAATCTCATCATACGTATTTGGCCCAAAAAACTCAACTGTTAGTTAAAAAAATAAAAAAAAAACTTTTGTAAAACTTTTTATAATGTTTAAAAAGCAAATACGGATGACTTAAGAAATAGTAATACTTCACTAGAAAAGAGCCCAGAACTCGACTTTAACAAATATATATACGACTATGACGACTATTACTAGTATAATGGATTGAGTGACTCAAAAACTTTTAATTTTATTTTTTCCTCTAAAATTTTAGTGTATACTTACTTTATTCTTTAAATCAGGGTTTCTAAAAATAGACCCAAGTGGCCTCTTTGAGGGCCATTTGCAGCAAAGGGGCCACGAGGGGAGGGGGGCGTAAGGTCATAATTTGAAACTTACCCTAGATATTCTGGAGTTGATGATGGAGCCATAGCTTTTTTTATTTCTTTAAAGTTGACTTTTGAAAAATGTTTGTGAAACCCTATTGTTAATAAATCTTACTTAAACAAAAAAAAAAAAATACAATTTAAACTGTTTTGGTAAACTACTAACGAATCTAAAACTACAAGCTAAATCTTTTAAGCACAACTGAAATATTTTTACAGCAACTGGCGAAATAGTGTGCATTGTTTTTGGAACACTTTTTTTAATCGCTTGTTGTGTCAAATGCTGTGCAAAACCATCGGATATTGACTTTGATTGTGAATTTGAATTTGGATAACGAAAGTTTAGTTTTATGTATTACCACATTACTTTAGTAATTAACTATAAATGTCCATATTATAAAAACTAAAATGTTTATCCAACTTTTGAAAAATGAAAAAAATAAAAATAAAATTTTTCAAAATAATATTTATAAATATATTTTGATGGTGCGTTAAAACTTATTTAGTTTCCTATTAATAATTATAAAGAAGAATTTTTTTACATCTTTCATAAGTATAAATATACTACACAATAAAGATGACTAATTAAAACGTATTCATTGCTTTGATAATTTTAATTATTTTTTATAAAATTAGTCGTTGTGCATATGAATAAAATTAAGGAAATTTTTTACATTACTATACATTTGTTTAATGGAAGTTTAAAATTCTTCTTTACTTTTAGCACAAAGGTTTTTATAACAAGAAAATTTTATTAAATAAATCGCTTTTGTTTGAATTAAATTTACGTACAATTATAAACCAAAAATAGTTATGGTAACAACATCCAGGAATGGTAAATACAATTCAATTTAGTGATTTTTTTTTTCAGCTTCATTTTATATAGCAACTACACTTAGTTTTGGTATTGATTTGATAAAAAGTCTTATGGATTGATCGTTTCCATTGCATCAGCATATGTAGAACATTTTGAATTAAGTCTTATAAATTTGAAAGAAAACTTTGTTTTGAATTACATAAAACTTTGTTGTAACTCTGTGATTTGTTCTTCCAAAAAATTAATTTTATTACTACACATCATATTTTTGTCATCTCTCTGAATTTCAACGATACTCTTCTCAATGCTCTTACTTTTCTCTTAATATTCACTTTTCAAAATACAAATATTAGCCTGGAGTGTATTGAATTCATTGTCTTTTATATATCGAAATGCAATCAACTTTTCTTTCACCAGTTTTCCTTTTTTGGACTTTTCAATCAAGCAAGGCTTTGTTCTCTGCTTCCAAAGACATTTATTTATTATTTACAAAAACTCTTTCAAATTGAAGATATACTTACTTTTTTATTTAGAAGAATAATGAAGATTTAGTATAAGTAGTTTGCACTGCACCTAACCTACCAAAAAATATTTGTGAGTTGTTTTAAAAAATTCGGGAAGACTCATATAGTTTAAGATCATTTAGGACAGTTTTTAGTTACTCAGAATAGTTTTGTTTTTGACTAAAACAATTGTAACCTTATCATAAATCTTTGAGTTTTTTTTTTGTTTTAAATAAGCAAGTGTAATCAAAAAAAAAGTAACTCTTAACTTCTCTTTTTTGTAAAAACTTCTTTTTCTGTTTTTGGTACTGGTGTATAAAAACGGGGGTTCACCTAAGTTACAAAATAAAGTCAAAACAATCCCACCATTTAATTTTAAAAACCCATTTATACAATTGTTTTAAATTTACCTAGTTATATTCACTGGTGTATTACAAAAAAATAATTTGAGATTTAAAATAAACCTTAAACTTACAGGATTGCAAAAAGTTCTAGAAAAACCTGGAATATAACAATTTAGGCTAAAAAACCCTAGAATTTGAAAAATTAAAAAAAAAACCTGGAATTTTGATCAAAAATCTCTAAAAAATCTTGAAAACCTGGAATTATAAACATTTTTTACATGTTAAGTAGTAAAAATTCTATTTGAAACAAAAACTATCACATACATAATTTTTTTTTGTCATAATCAATTTTTTTTTGTCAACAAATTTAAAGAAGCTTTGAGATACCTTTTCAATGTTGTTAAACTAATTAAAAGACTTTTTTACCACAAATTTAATTTTAAACCGGAATTGACTTTACAACTTGAATAATTTTAAGAAATGAAAAAAATTTGAAAACCTGGAGAAATTTCCCAAAAACATTTGGCAACCCTGACCTTGAGATTTTTTTTTTGAAGTTGAAGTTTGTAGCTTTGTTTTGTATTTTTTAAGGTACAAATAAAATATAGTTATACTATTTCACCTACAGTATGAATTTTTTAACACCAAGCAAATAAGTTAGATTATAGAAAATGATACCTATTCATTTATAAATTACATAAAACAATTAAAAACAAAAACCACTATTTAAGCTAAAAAAATCTCTTTGTGTAACATCATTTAGCAAATACTAACAACAACGTCAAAGTATTGACAAGAAGAAATACAAATTGTGGGAAAGTCATGATGTTCTTATTATTGTATAGGGATAAATAGTGCTAACAGGGTTTCCAAAAAGCCTTTAAACCTGGACTTGACAATTTAGGCTAAAAAATATGGAATTGGAGAAATTAAAAAAAAAACTTGTAAAAAACTAGAATTTTGAACAAAAATCAATAAATGAACTCGAAATTTTTAATAATTATAACATGTTAAGTAGTTAAATATCAATTTGACTCAAAAATATATTATATCTATTCTTATATCAATTATTCTTATAAATAACATTTTTTTTCTCATTGTCTAATTTTTTTTTAAACACTTTTAAAGTAACTTTGAAGTATGTATTTTCAATCCTTTATACTATTTTACACATTTTCTTGACTTTAACTTAACTTTAAACTAAAAATAGACCCAAAAATGTATATATTCAAAAACCTGGAGAATATTTTCCAAATTTGTTTGGCAACGCTGTACTAGTGCTTTTCTACTTTTAGAAAATATCATCAATGTGTTTCCTAAACATAATTAAAAACTACTGTTCTATATGGTATAGGGACAACAAATCTGGACAGCTTAAAAAACCTTGAATTTGACAATTTGGGCTACAAAACCATGAATTTAACAAAATTTGACAAAAAAACCTGAGTTTTAAACTATTTTCTAATTTTAAGTTGTTAAACTTTAATACAACACTAAAAGTATACCATAAAGATAATAGTTTATTGTCATCATATTTTTTTTTATTTAAAACATATTTAAAGAAAGTTTACAGTTTATTTTCAATGTTGTTGTATTATTAAACACAGTTTTTTACTCAAGCTTATTTTCAAACTAAAAATAGATCCAAAAAGTGAACTTTGAAAAAGTTGGAAGAAATTCAGAAAACTTGTAGAAAATTTGCAAAAATTAAAAGTGGCAACCCTGTATAAAAGTTTACTTATTACTTAGTTAACTTTTTTGGTCTGATAGCATAGGGCTATTGGAGTTCATTGTGAGTTCAAAACTCAGTGGCAACACATATTCAAAAAATAGTTGGATTCTTTTTTCAAATTTATTTTAAACAGCAAACATCTGAGAGTTAGAAATATTAGAATTTTAAAAGTTTCGGAAAAAAAAATTCAACACTCTTTGTAAAAACTAAAAAGATCTAAAGTTTAAAAGAACTCATGGAATATGAAATGAAGAAAAAAAAACTACACTTCAATAAAAAATTATATTAAAAACAAAGTATTTAATATTTCCAAATAAGGGCTGCCAAAAACCTAAATCATGGAAAGACTTTGATTTTGACAATTCAGGCAAAAAAAAATCCTGAAATTTAAATTCAGTAAAAAACCCAGAAACCCTATAGTTTTAAACAATTTTTACATGTAAATTGATTAAACTTTAATTAGATAAAAAAAATCGACATATAACAACAGTATTCTTTTTGTACCATTTTGATTATTTTTTATTATAAAACACATTTGAAGTAGGATTACAGTATTTTTTCATTATTTTTATACTAAATAAGACAGTTTTTGACCTTTAACTTATTTTTTTACATATAATTAACAACAGATTACTTGTGTTTTAAAAATCCCGGAAGAAATTTAGAAACTTTGAAAATAATTTCAAAAAACCATTGCTAACCCAAAATTGTTTAATATGAAATGCATATTAAGTAAGATTACATTATCTTTTCAGTAGTTTTATATTATGGAAAACTGTTTTTCACTTAAGATAAATTGTAATTAATAAGCTTAAATACTATAATGGCATAAGGGCTTTAAGAAAAATTTTTACATATTGATCTTATTTTAAAGATATTTAACTCAGCTGGTAGTTACTTTTTACAGTTTTATAAATTTCAAATTAGTATTTGAGGTATGAGGGTTCATAGCTGGAAATCTCAATAGATTATTTATGGGAGAACCAAAGTAAAAAGACATTTTGTTAAATACACTATTTTAACAAAAACTATCTTTTCCCACAGTTTTTAAGCAATATTTCTTATACTTTCTCAGTTAAATCTTAACTGAATAATAAATATTTCTATTGTAGGATTGTTTTTTTATTTTTTTTGAGTTTAGATAATTTTTTTATAGAAAAATTTCAAAAAATTTATGATTTCTTTTATTTTGGTTAACATTTTTTTATTTTTTCTCTTTCAATTCTTAATATAGTATTTTTGTATTAATGCAAGGAATATTTCCTGAAAATTTGAGGTTAATTGACAAAAAAATGAAAAAGAAGATAGATTTTTAGTTAATTTTTTATTATTCTGATAAAATTGCCAGGGAATTTTTTTTTTTGTCATTTGTTGGTATTAGATATTTTTTACACACCTGATTATCTCATAAGTTAATAAAAAAAATTTATTGTAAAATGTATCCCAAAGTTTATAATTAGAGCTTATATTCAAAGTCTAATGTTAATTCAAAAAAAAGAGTTGGACCCTCCTATGCCTTAAAACCTTGAAGAATTCTTCAAAGAAACCAAGTGGCAACCTTATGTTAATTAGTTTTCAGAAAACTAAAAATTATGAAAAGCTTTTCTAATAGAAAAAGTTTAATATATACACATAAATAAAAAATTATATAAAAATAGAATTCTTTTGTATGAAGTATTTTCCTCATTAACTTTTTTTATTTTTAAAAGTTTTATTAGTCTTAGTGTCTTTTACCATTATTATTTTTTTATTGAAGTATTATTTATATAAATTAGTTCTACTCTCTGTTACATACTTATAGGGGGTGGTCTGACATTTTTTTTACTAAAAATAACATTGTATCTAATATAAAAGCTAAAAGTACAAATTACAAGCCAGTTTTTATAGAATTTAAAAATCTTATTTAACTTTTGAGATATTGTAATTTTTATAAAAAGTTTCCGATACAACGTATGGACGTAAATTTTTTAACAACAATTTTCTCGGAAATTTAAAAAATTACTAAAAACCTATCTTCTCCTTCATTTTTTTAGCTAGAGACCTCAAACTTTCAGGAAACCTTCTTTTTGCAATTTAGAAGACTTTGAATGTTAGAATTTAAAAAATATTAAAAATAAAAATTTTAGATAAAAAAAACAAAAAAAAAATAGGTGGTTTTTTTAATAAAAATTTAATTTTTCAAAATTAAAAAATTTCCTGTATTCAATTTTTTTAAATTTAATAATACACTTTCTGTAAAATTTTGAAGAAGAGTGCTTAAAAATGAAGGAGAGATAGATTTTTATAGTAATGGCCATTTTTTGCATTTTTAGTTTGTGCCTCCCTTTAGGAACTTATTGAGGTCACTGACTTTGATCGCTCATATCTCAAAAAATACTTTAAATTTTTTCAAGCGGTTAAAAATGTCTTATAGCTCAGATAAAACTCTATAAAATAAGATCAACTTGTAAAAATCAAGGTGGACCCCCATATGCCCTTAATCCCCTTATTTTAGATACTTTTGCCATTTACTTTAAACTATAATAATAGATATATATCTTGAAATTAAAGGTTGTTAAGCCTAATTTTGATTACTGTTAACTGATTCAGTCTTTGTGGCCATTTTACTTAGAAATAACTGCAAAACTTTGATTAAAGAAATAAAGCAAAAATAAACCAGAATTTTGATACTTGAAAAAAAACCTGGATGTATCTCAAATCTTAAACATTCTTTATATCAGTGCTTCTGAAATGGGGTTCCGCGGAACCCTAGGGTTCCGCGACGCCTCTCAGGGGTTCCGCGAAGCCTTTCGAAATCTATAAAATATCATTTAAAAAGTAAACATTTTAGTAAAATTGAAATTAGGTGTTCCGCGGAAAAGTTGAACTTTAGAAAAGGGTTCCGCCACTCGAAAAAGGTTCAGAAGCACTGCTTTATATACTAAGTAAAGAATCTTGAATTAGAGAATAACTAACTATTATATACAACAATGTTTTAATTAATTTTTTTGTTTTTTTTACTTGAAAAAATATAAAATATTTGTTTATTATTTTATCAGTAATTTTATACTATAAGTATGAAAAATATCTTTTTTAAAAGTTCATTTTATTGTAAAAAACTATTTAGATATAAACATTTAACTACATAAAGAAAGTTTTTATAAACATTTTGTTATATTTTATACAAAGTAAACAACCAAGGTTATGTTAGATTGATTACAGAGTTTCTTAAATTTTCACTTAATTTATTAGTTTTTGGTGATTTTTTAAAATACAATGTATTTCTCAATAGTTTAGTGAACATGTTATGTAGATTCATTTGTCAGGGTTGCCAAAATTTTGGATCTCAAATAAACCTGGAATTTGACAATAGGCAAGAAATCCTGGAAAAACTTTAAATTTGATTAATTAAAAAAACAACTAGAAAACCTTGAATGTTGAAAAAAATAGTAACAGTCTAGAAATACCTGGAATTTAAAATAAAACTACTAGTAGTTAATTGTTTTTTGATAAGATACAAAAAATCTGTTGTATAAAATATTTCTCATGTGTCATTAACAATTTAAGTTAATTTAAAACACATTTAAAGTATACAACATTATCTTTTTAACATTTTTATACTAATTAAGGAATTTTCTTTACCTTATATTTAACTTTTAACTTGTTATTGAAAATATTTTGGTAAATAAAACTTGAAAATAAAACTTATAAGAAATTCAAAAAACCTTGGAAAAATTTTAAAAATGCCTTCGAAAAGTCTTATATCTATGCTTTTTTTTTTCTTGATTAAAAATGAACATGCGGTAGTTTGCATCATAGGAAAAGACAACTTTTTTAAGATTTAAAAAACTCAAGATGACTTAAGATAATTTAAAATGACTTTGGATAGTTTTTTTGAGAGGGGCAAGTCTGATTTTTAATTCTAGTTAGAATATATCTTTTCCTACAGTTTTTAAGAAATATTTCTTATACATTTGCAATTAAATATTAACTGAATAATTAACATCTCTGTTGTACAAATTTTTTGTTTTGATTTGGAATTTTTTTATTAAAAAGTTTCAAAAAAATGATAAATATTTTATTTTGGTCATAAAATTATTAATTTTAATTTTCTTTCAGTTTTTACTAAATTATTTTTTTATTAAAGCAAGGAATATTTTCTGAAAATTTGAGGTTAATTGACCAAAAAATTAAAAAATGATAGACATAGATATTGTTCAAAACAATGGTTACAAAAAACTAAAAAATTTTGGTCCTACAACTGAAAACTTCTGATTTTTTTTGTAGCTTCACTGTTGTGTGTGCTCAAGCCTAAAGAACTATAAAAAAAAGTTTTAAGAGGCTTTTTGAATTAAATGACCTTAAGTGTTCTCAAAAATTGCTCTCGAGTTTAAAACAGCTATGAGTTTGAAAAATTTTAAATAGTAGAGTTTTCAAATTACTTGTGTTGTTTTTCAATGGCAACTATACTGCACGAGACAAAAGTAGATATATAAGTGTTTCAGGTGTTTTTTTGTAGTTGCTGCAAGAAGTTGTCTTAAACTTACACAATTTTTAAATACTTTAAGCAGATAAAAAAAAACAGCATCAAAAAGAAGAACTTAGTTCAATTTATCAATGTATAACTAAATGTTAATTTTTCAATTTAGTTTAATTTCACCAAAAAAATTTAATCCAACTTTGTTCAATACAAACAACTAAAAACTTATTGGATTTTTTATTGATATATGTACTGAAAAAATTCAAAGTTCTCTCAAAATCTCATTTTTGTGTAATTTGTTTAAAAAGCAAGCCAAAAAGCTTGGAAACCTGAAAAAAACCTGAAATTTGACAATTTAGGTTAAAAAACCTAAAATTTTAAACAATTTTAGGATGTTAAGTAGAAAAATTTAGTTTTGACACAAAAAATCTACCATTTAGATAATTTTTTTTTGTCATCATCATAGTTGTTTTTATTCAAAAACACATTTGAAGTAGTTTTACAGATCGTTTCAATGCTTTTGTACTACTTAACACAGTTTTTACCTTAAAATTAACTCTAAACTAAAAATAGATCCATAAATGGTATTTTTAAAAACCTGAGGTAAATTTTGAAAACCTTTATAAAATTTGTCAAAAACATTTAGCAACCTTGTTTAATACTGTAATGTACGTTTGAGTATTTATTTCTGATCAAACAGATGAGGATTGAGCAATAATCTACATGAAGCAAATGTACTTTTTCTTTAATTTTTATATTTTTAAATAAATGATATATAAAAATAACAACAAGTTGGTTTATTCTTTATTCATGGTTTCCACATACTCAAACTAGTTAAAAGTTTTAGAAATACACATCTTAATTTTGATTTTTTCCTAAATCTCAGGTTGAAATTTAAGGAGTAAACTTTTTCTATAGTAAGTTATGCCTTTTTTTCTAGTTTTATAGCTATTTTGTCAAAACAGTGATTATTTAAACATTGAAAATTGAGCCATAATATTATTAAACACAATAAAAATATATTATATAAAACTGCAGTTAATAAGTACTATTATTACATTTATTTTACACTGAATTTTATTTCATATACAGAGAATGGCCAATGTTCCTTGAATTCTTTCATTGAAAATTTCATTGAAAAAAGTAAGTTGAAGGAATAATTTTAAGTATCTTACCTCTTCTATTAAAAAAGTTTTCAAACAAAAAGTATGACCAAATTTAACTTTTAAAAAGGTGGCAAATTATTTGTTAATTGTGAAATATAGAGAAATTTAATATAATGAAAAGCATTCTTAAACTAATTTGTATTGAAATATTTGTTTTAAACATGTTGGTACTTAGAACTAAAAAATGGTCTTTGCTAGTTTTAATGTTCAAGTGTGGCAAAACTTTATATGTCAAGTAGTTTTTAACAATAAAATATTAAACTATAGCATTGAGGGGAGGTGTAAGATAATTTTTTACAAAAGTTTTATTTCATTTAAATTTAAGTATAACCTATGAGTTACTTTTTAAAGTATAAAAAAATTAATATTATTTTCAGATAAGTAAGTCTATTATTAAGTCTCATTAATAAAATATTTTAAAGCTTATGTAAGAGTTTTATACTTCAACAAACAAAAATATATGTGAACTAAAAGTTAAGTGAGATATATGTAAAAAATCATGATGATATTGGTTATCAAGATAAATTAAATTTACTTATTTTGCAAAAGTATTAAATTTATTCTAGAAAGGGTAAAAAAACTTAAGTTTTAAAATTCTTGAAGTGATGTAGAATATCTTAATTGACTTATTCATGAAATGCAAAACAAAATGGTCTATATTATTAAAATGACCTATATTAAGCATTTTTAAATAGAGTGTTTTGCATAATATATTTAAAGAATATTGTACTATTATTCCAAGAAGTTTTTAGTTTATTTACAGCGTAAAGTGTATTTAAATTTTACCAATAATAAAATAAAAACTTATAAGTTTATTAAAACATTACAAACTTAATTATAAATGTTATAAAAAAGTGTAATTAAGGGCTTAGGGAGTCAAACTTTTTTTTTTCATTTAAAATAACATTGGCTCTTATATGACAGCTTTAAGTACAAACTACAAGCCAGTTTCCATAGAATTAAAAAATCTTATTTAATTTTTAAGGTATTGTAATTTTTGTAAAATGCAAATGTATGGACAGTAAAAGTTTTGTGGTCAATTATCTTAAAAATTAAAAAAAACACTTAAAATCTATTTTCACCTTCATTTCATCAGCTAGAGACCTCAAATTTTCTGGAAATGTTCCTTACATTATAAGAAAAACATTACAAATGAATTTTATTAATTAAAAAAATAAAGAGCTTTAAGAAATAAATTTAAAAAATAGTTTTTATTATTTTAAAAAAGTCCAAAGTTTTCTAGTCCAAAGTAATGTTTTTTTGTTATTGTATAAAGAATATACTGAAAAGTTGATGAATATTGCTTGAAAAATGTAGGAGATCATAGTTTTTAGATGAAATATTTTTTTTTTGCTAGTTTAGTTTTAGTTCAATTTGTAAAAATAGCTTTCCCCTGTAGCCTTAAATTAATATTACCATAGCAATAGCAACTGTCTAAACAACTGAATATAAGAAATAAATCTTAGCACTAGCATACATTTGTACAAAATAACTATTTAAAGTTTGTTCACAGTAAGAATGTTAAAAAATTTAATGGAAACAGTACACAGTTTTTTTTGAGATTGAGAACTTTTTATTAATTTTGACAGCCACAAATAATTTGAACAACTTGTTATCAAAGTTGCCACTCTTAAGCTCAACAAATAACCAACCTCAGTTCTAGTTCAGTTTTATATATTATATTTATAAAATGGTTGCCGTATGTATTAAATAAAATTTAGAGTCAAAATATACTTTTATTCCTTTTCTTTTGTTAGTGTTCAAATTTATAAAATTTTATCCATTATGTTGCATTTATTGAAAATATTTTCATCATATTTTTATCATTTAAAGAAAAAAATAAAGCTAATAATATGCTAAGAATCTTTACAGGCAAAATTTTTGTTAACTTTTATAAATAAAATAAAAACCAAATGTTAGCCTCAGGGTTGCCACCCATTAGGATACACAGGACACTGAGGATAGTTATGGATATTTTTAAACTTTTATAAATCTCAAAATAACTCCTGGTTACTGAGGTTTTTATAAATATTTTTTTCACTCAGGCTGATTCAGGATAATTTTTTTGTTTTACAAGAATTTCAGGACATTTCTTATCTAGATCTTAATTGAGATTTATTTGGTCTAGTTTCAATATTTTGTTATTTTATATGACAACTTTTTTACAAGAACTGAAAACATGATAACTATAGATTTTAAAATGCTTAAATAAAATTTTTAGTCTTTTGGCTAGCTCTGCATTATTATAAAAAATAATAAAAATAAAATTCAGGCGTTTTTATTGTATATAAAATTAACTACCATAGTAGCATAAAATTATCCAAAATTGTTTTAACGTCCCATTTGGTTTAAGGGCATAGGGGGGAGGGGGTAAACACCACTGTTCCAACAGAATTTCTAAATATATGAAGGAACATTTCCTGAAAGTTTGAGGTAGTAATCTCAGAAAACGTAGGAGAAGATAGATTTTTAGTAAAATTGTCTATTTTGGCTGTTTTAGTTTGTGCCTCCCATAAGGAACCTATGTTGCCTCCAACTTTGATTTTTAAAATCGGTAAAAACATTTTGTAGTTTACTAAAAACTACATAAAATAAGATCAAAAACCAAAAAAGGGTTTTTTCCCTCCCCTATGCCCTTAAACTTTAAATATTGTATCTTTAAAAACTGTATTTTTCATTAGTTTAGTAAACATTAGATCTACACGCATATAAACACAATATTTGTTTTTGTTATTTAGAAGAAAAATGACTATGGTTAAAAAGTAGTTTGCACTGAAAATGAAAAAAAGTTCACAGACATTGAAAAACACGGGATGAATCAGAACATTTAAGGTCAATCAGGATAATTTTTTACACTTAAAAAGTGGCAACCCTGCAACCTACTTGTCATAAATTTGATCACAACCTCCAAAGAAAATCAAAAATGTTAAGCGTTTTATTTTGTAAACAGAGAAAATTTTTAACTGATGAAAGTTTAAAATCCTAGAATAGTAATCAAAATTTAAAAACCTTCATTAAAAAGTGCATGTATTTAATAACATTATTTACAGACATATTACAACATACTAATGTCACATGAAAATGGAAAGAGCAAAATTGTCTTGATAGAACTAAAATGCACCGGTGACGCGTGGCCGGTGGCAAGAAGTGGCCACAGAGCTGCAGCCTCCACCAACACAATGCTGGTGTTGGGAGGTTAGAAGTAAATGGATATCTTTAGCTTAATTTATCTTTAAAATATATAAGCAGGGTTCGTGCGCGTTAGGCTAAGTCAGGCTAAATAAGTTTTTTTGAAAAAAGTTGAAAAACGTCAGGTTAAATCACTTTTTTTATTAAAAATTTAAAAATATCAGTTTTTCGCAGTTCAAATGGGTCTAAATTTTTGATAAAAAAAGTTGATAAATCTTTTTAAGATCAAATAGAGATGTGAATTTATTTCTAAATAAAATTTAGTTATTAAAGATAAAATCAGTCAGTATTTGTAAAAATAAATGCTTAAAACTTTTTGTTGAATCTTTAAAAAAATTTTAAGAATCTTCATTATTTTAATTTAAGTAGATTTTATTTGTCATAATTATGAAAGTTCAAAAAAAAATACAGTTTAAACATTACAGTTTAGTTTAATAACTTAGATCTTTGTTTTAATTTGTTTACATCAGCTATGTATTTCATAGCTTAGTTGGTTGAACTGTTTTAATTTCTAATTTAAAGGCTTTATACCAAATACTTTTTAGATTACAACTCTTAGGAATTTATTCATATATTTTACTGTTTGTTTAAAGTTATTAAAGATACTCATAAGACTAAAACCTAGCTTTAAGATATAAGTACTAAGTTTTGTGGGAGTACAAACTTTAGGTACAATTCATTTTTCTTTACAAGAACAAAATACTAAAGGTTTTTTTTTTCAATTTAAGTGTAAGCTTTTTAAGTCTGATATGACATCAACAATCACTTTATTTATTTAGAGTTTAGGATTTATATTTATTTATTAATTTCAAATATTAGTCAAAATACTATAATAAACATTTTTAACTTATTTTAATACTCGTGTAAGCGTTTCATTTTAAACTTAAATAAAACATGACATCGTTTTATTATAAATCTTCTGGTTATAATGTTTTTACTTAGTGCTTAATTAATTTGAACACTTGTGTTTAGTAATATATATTACATTTTTACACTAGTAATAGATTAGATATAACACTTGTTTTAAAACTTATCACTGAATTTGTTATGTTAAGGGCATAGGGGGTCAATCACTTTTTTCACAATTTAGTCTTATTTTATTGAGTTGTAACTAGCTATGAGTTGCTTTTTGCAGATTTTTAAAGCTCAAAATATTTTTGAGATAAAGCTGGTTGAAGTCGGAGACTACAATAGTACTAATCAAGACCCCCCAATACCTAAAACGACTTCTAAAGGGTATTTTCTTTACTTTGAAAAGATGTCAGGCTAAATTGGTCTCAGTCAGGCTAAATGAAAAAAATTTTGTGCACGAACCCTGTATAAGTAATCTCCTTAAGAATACTTAAGTTAAGAACTTTCTATTAGTTGATTTAAAGCAAATTTAAATATTTAAAATATAATAACCTTAACTAAAAAAATAATCTTCTTTGCTAATTTGTCATGTTTGGTTTCAGCAAACTTTTTTACAGTTTGTATTTTTTGATAATAAAATATTGAATCAAGGCATTGGAAAGTGTTCAAAGATTATTTTTTTAGTAGAATTCATGCGAAAATTCAACCTATTTAGTGTGAAAAATTAACCTGTTATGTGTGAAAATTCAACCTATTCAGTGTGAAAAATTAACTAATTTAGCCTTAAAATTGACAGGTTTCAACCCAGAGAAAGACCCCCCGTTGTTGAGGGAGTTGTGGGAGTACAATATTGTGAGAAACGAGTGGAGCGAGGTGAGTTGTGATGAGACTCCAGACACTCTTGCAAGTCATGCAGTGGCGTTGCTTGGAAACGAGTACAATGAGAATGTTCCGCACAAGTTTGTTAGCTTTGGAGGTATGGTAACAAGAGCTTTGTATAATATATACACAAATGTTTTGGTAATAAGATAAGTTAAAATAGAATATATATTTTTTATTTAAGCTGATGTGAATTTTAAAGAAGTTCAAGTTTTAAAGTATTGCATTTATTTTCTCAAGCTTCTGTTGAAAAAAAAAAGAAAACAAAAAATAAAAAGCTTGTACTTTTTTCTAAACTAATGATACTGTAATGTTTAAGAAATAAATATAAAAGTAACATTATTATAAAATTTCGTTTTTTTAAAACAGTTTTCTGATTAAAATATGCATAAAGTAAAAGAATGAAAAAGCAATAAATATGAGTTATATTTCATATCAATTGTTTATAATTTTTAAACTATTTTCAATCACAATAAACTTTGAATAATAAAACAATTGCAACTTAATATTGAAATAATTAAATATTGAAATAGGCACAGCTTTTCCATTTGGAAACCGGGTGAGCAGCCAAGTTGAATACTTCGACCTGCTCAAGCGTGAATGGGTTGTCATGCAAACCGCAGGGAATCCCCCCAAAGCCGGTTACGGCCAATCACTGACGCAGGTGGGTGACAGATTGTACGTGTTTGGAGGCACGGACGGCTGGAACTACTTCAGAGACCTGCACTGCTTGGACCTCAGCACTATGGAGTGGAGTTTGGTGAAAGAAGGGGTTGATGACGTCACTCCTGAGGAGAGGTACAGGCACGATGTTGTTCATCATGATGGTGAGTTGTGAGAGTGTGCTTAAATTGAATATGTGATCATATAAAGTTGTATTTAATTTGATACAGGATTGCCACTTTACCTGGAAAAACCTTAAAAAACCTGGAACTTAACAATTTAGGTAAAAATTACCTGGAATTTTAGAAATTTAAAAAAAACCTGGAAGAACCTAGAATTTTTAATAATTTTAACATTTTCAATTCTAAAATTTCAATTTGACACAAAAAATCTATCATATAAATAAGATTTTTTTGTCACCATCAAAAAATTTTTTTATTAAAAAACACATTAAAAGTAACTTTACAGCATCTTTTAAATGTTTTTGTACTATTTAACACAGTTTCTTTTATAGATATTAACTTAAAACTAAAAATAGACCCAAAAGTGTTTACGTTTGAAAACCTGGCTGAAATTTAAAAAACCTGGAAAAAATTTTGAAAAAACGAGTGGCAACCATGTTTGATAATAAAAACTAAACTTTTACTAAATATCAAAATTTTCTGTAAGTCAGGCACAATGTAGTTTATCATAAAGGTAAGATAAAAATCTACTTTGTTTGAATGTTCCAATTATTTAAGTGACAATTTTGTAAGTTTTTAAACCACAAATTTTTTATTTGTTTATTTTTTTCTTTTATCACCATGAATAAGGTTTTATTAACTTGTTGTTTGTTCTTTAAAGTTGTTAAATTATTAGTATGTCTGATTTTTTATAAACTAGTGCCAATAATGTTTATTGTTCAAAGATGTTGATAAAAATAAATACAAATTTTGCTCATTTTTATATTGAATGGTTGGTCATTGTCGTTATGGTTAAATTTCCAATTTTTAAGACTGTGCACTGTGTATATCATTAAATTATAATTTGTGAACATATAATCATTTTAACAATAACTACTTTTGTAACTATTTAAGTTCTTTATGATATAAGATAACTGAAACTATGCCTGTTTGTTGAGTCCTAATTATGGCAAAACAGATGGTAGGTTGTCTCAGATTCTGTTGTTGATGGTCGTGTGGTAAAGTTAATTATTTATTATACTATGAAATAAGTGTAAACTTTTTGTGATGTGTATAATAATAGAATTGAAACAAGTAAATTACAATTTAAATTACATCAAAAATAACCAAAAAAGAATAAATTGAATGTTACCACCATCTAAAGTCACTAATAGTTTAATACATTATCATGACAAAAACCTGACAAAGTAGTTATTAATACACCCCAAAAAAACTTAATGGATAATTATAAAAATTCGCTTTTATATCCTACACAAAATCAATGTTACTTATACAAAAAACCTAATAAAATATTACCACTAATTTGACAATTTCAGGAAAGTTGTACCTGATCGGAGGGCTGAGAGAGGACACTTACTTCTCCATGTTTCACGTTTGGGTATTCACCATTGCGGAGGGAAAGTGGAGGAAAATAACTCCGGTTCATGACAAAAAGCACAGCTACCCTCAGTTGAGAAAGTTTCACGCTTGCGTCAAGTTCAAGGGGTGAGTTTTGTACTTTTTTTTTGAATCATATGTCCTACTTTTAAAAACCCTGACCTATATGTTGTAATAATTTATTATAATATATTAGTAAATAAATTCTGTTACAAGCACTTTTATCAAATAAAAATGTATCCTAAAAATGTTATCAGCTTTAAATTAAAATTAAATTAACAATTAAAACAAAAAAAGTCAACAATTAAGTAATTTAAGAAAAATAAAATTAACACGTTTATAACGTCAGCGGTGGCCTTAGACAAACCTTAGTATTTAGCAACTTATAAAATATTTGATTTTTAGTAACGGAAGCTGTTTAGTAAAAAAGAAAAATTCCACCAGGTGCGCTTACATCAGCGGTGGGAGAAACGACTCTCAGTTCTTCGGAGACGTGTGGCGACTCGACCTCGATAAACCGAAATGGACCTTGATGTCCCCATCTGGCGGTGAGAAGTTCTGCTTCCACTCGTCATGCGTCACCCCACAGGGTCTCATGCTGTTGTACGGGGGCATGGACGAAAGCGGGGTGAGAAACTCGAGGTTGCGGGGCGTGTGGTTGGAGGGGGAGCCCCTGAAGTGGATGTGCGTCAGGAAGGTGCTTGAAATGAGGAGCGATTTGGAACTCGGAGGGAGTCATCTGAATGTTGTTGATCAAATTTGCAACGAGAGATAGCATACTGGCAGAAACTGAACTATAAATAAAAACTGTTGGTTTTTTTACCAAGATGGCCTCGAATTTGGCACGTTTTTAGTATATTATAAGATTTATAAAAAGTTATTTTCTGACTGTGAATAAAGTTGTTTGATTTTAGTAAAAGAAAATTAGGAATAGAAATATTAAACTCCAGTTTAAAGAAAAACCTTAATTAAAGAGCATATATGTTTTTTAGTTATAATATAGCAGTAAGAGTAATGACTTGGTTTTTTCTTTAATTAAAACGTTAAAAGATATTATATGACCCATATAAGTTTTTCTTTATAGAGTAACAAAATTCTATGAATGTTTTGTGTTTTTCACACTCTATTTGCGATAGAGTGAATCGGTTTTCTCAACATGTGGTACTTTTACACTTGTATATTTTATATATTTTTCAAACTTGCATAAAAATTATTAGAATATTCTCTGGTAAAGTAAGATAAGTTTTAGGTGATAGTAAGTTCTTTATTTACCTTTAAAGTTTTAATAAACATTTTTTAACAACTAAAAAACAAACAATGTATATTTTGTTTATAGTATTCAAAAAGTGTTTAAAAATGATTTATAAAAGTGTTTATTGTAGTTAACTTTTGTAATGTATTGATAAGAACTATGACGTTAACTACAACTTATTAGTTTTATACATATTGTTATACTAAAAAATAGTTTTTTTGATTATTGAAAATAAGTTCGTTTCATTTAAGCTTAGTTTCTTTATGTTAAATTTTAGTAAAATTTATTTTAACTGAAATTTAAAAGTTATATAAAATTAAGCATGTACTGGTATGTATTTTTCGCTTAAATTAACTAAAACTATTTCTTTCAAAAACACTGTAATTTTATTAAAAAATGATACTTATTTAGCATAATACAAAAATATAGTAGTACTTATATAGGACAGAACAGTTTTTTTTACTCCAATTTCTTATGCTTATTTTACAGACTACTTTTCAAATCATATATTTATTTAGCTTTCCTGCAAGCTGAAAAGTAAAAAAAAAGTTTTTATGTAATATTTATTTTGTGTATTTTTTAAGTATTCATTTGACTTTTTTTTTGTGGTATTTAAGTTGGTTTTTGTTTTAGAAGAGCTATTACGTAAATTTTCTACTTAATGCTTATATTATAAAAACCTTATTTGATTAATTGAAACTTCAGTAAGCGTTACAAAACTTAAATGTCACTTTATTTGTCAAAAACAATATTTAGCATTAAAGAATTATTTTTAATGCAGTAGTAATTAAAACTATTACGTTTTAAACAAACTAACCATCTTCTTTAGTTAACTTTCTTTATTTATTTATTTTTACTTTTTTGATAGTTAAAAATACGTATATACTACACAAATAGGAAATTCTCTTAATTTATTCAGGTTTTATAAATAAAAAAAAACTAATATGATATGGACAAAATCAAATCAAGGGCAAATATAACAACTACTCAGTGATAAAGAGATCCGAAAATTAGTGAGTTTCAAAACCTGATTTTATATGGTTGATGAGTGTTTTAAAACAAAACTGTTTTTAATATGTATATTTATATAAAATATTAATGTGTAATATATAAAAGCTTAATAGCTTATTTTTCAAAAAAAAAAGGTTTAATTTTCTTAATAAGTAAAATTTAGTATACTTAATGAAATAAACTATTTTTTAACTACAAAGATACCTTGCTTACAACTTTGAAAAATTATCTTTAAATTTTGTTCGGTGTTATAAAATACTAAGTTGTGCATAAAATAAGTTTTTTGCAAGATAAAGGATTGCCAAAGAATTTGTCATTTGACATTTTAAGAAAAAACATTGAGTTTGAAAAGTTTTGAAAAACCTTGAATTTTGAACAAAAGCAAATTACTGACAAACCTGAAAACTGAAACTGTTTTTACGTGTAAAAGAATAAGGACAAGGATAAAATTTTGATAAGACAAATCTATCATAAGGATGGTGTTTTTTTTATCATTTCATTTCTCTTTATCAAAAATACTTTCAAAGTAGCTGTATAGTATCTTGTCAATATCGTTATACCATTCAAGTCGGTTTTTTACCTCAAATTTAAATTTATACTAAAAATATACTTAAAAACTTGTTCTTTAAAAAACCAGGAAAAAATTTCAAAAAACCTTTGGCAACCCTTTAGTATTTGTCTTTAATATTTAAATGAAATATAAAGCTTCGAAATATATTTTATAAAATCCCATAAAAAATTATGAAATATTTAATTAAAACTAGTTCAGTCATAGTTGAACAAAATAATAATGACAAAACCCAAAAAAGCCATAAAAGTTTGTCAACAAGCTTTTATTAAATAAGGGATAACAAACAATGATAACAGGTTATTAGTTTTCTATACTACTCTTGAATAATTTGAGATTTTAATAAAAAAGTTCCTTTACTACAGTATTTTCTTGACAAAGTCTTGAATTTTATTTTTCATTTTTAAAATTGAAGATAAAAACTTTTTAATTTTCGTATACTTTTTTAAAAGGTTTCATATAGCACTTTTAAGAGTTTTTTTTTTAAGCACAAAACAAGTTCTAAAAGTAAAACTTTTTCAAATAAAGGATTTAATTATTCAATTTGTGCTTTTATTATTTTATATCAAAGTAAAACCTTCTTCCGTTAAATATATAACTAGAAAAAAAAAGTCAATTAATTTTCACCCAATTTAAAAACAATAATAAGGTATCAATTTTTTTGTAGAAATAGTTTTTTCCTTAACATTTTGGTAATTTCAATTACAGTAGCATAAAATGTTATACGATAATTTAAGGTCGAGTTTTTGAACTGTAGTAGTTTTAGAAAGTATATACAAAATTTGCTTATTTAATCTTAACTAGATTAGTGTTTTTCTAAGTTCTATTTTTGTCCATTTTAAGTTCCTTCTTGTTTAAATCGTAATCATTTAAAACTTGTTTACCCTCATTTTTCTGTATAAAGTTTTAATGAGAGTATATCATTTTCTATTGAGTATTTAAGTTTAATTTAAATAATCATTTATAGCGTAATATCAAAGCTGTTTTTTATAAGTATCTTATAAGTATTAGTATTTTATAAGTAAATTTAGCCAGAATCATTTACTTATTTAGTGCAGTATAAAAAGCTATTATGTATTTAGTTTAAAATTTTTCCTTTACTTTAAAAACAATCATTTTTCTTTCGTGTTTTTGTTATTAATGTTTATCTTTTAAAAAACTAATTCTTATTAGATAAGTTTTTTTTAACCTATATAATGAAAATCTGTGTACTTTTTACATATTTTGTAATTATAGGGTTGTTAAAAACATAGAGTTTTGGAAAAACCTAAAGTTTGACAATTTAGGTAAAAAAACCGGAAGAGCCTAGAATTCAAAAAAAATTCAATATGCTAAGTAATGAAGTTTCCGTTAAATACGAAAAATATGTCAAAAAGATAAAAAAGTTTAGTATCATTAAAACATTTTCTTAAAAAAATACATTTTAGGTAGCATTATCTTTTAAATGTTGTTATTCTATTTCAACAGTTTTTTCACCTTTATATTAATTTTGACATAAAAATAGACCTTAAGTTTTTTATATATAAAATCTTAAAGATATTCAGAAAACCTAGAGAAAATTTTCATAAAATCATTTGACAACCCTTTTTTATTATTACTAATGAAATTATTATTTGTTGTTTCTTTTAAGCAACAGTTTGTGTATCAAGATGTAAAAAAGTTTTTTTAAATCATACATAAGCCAATACTTGGGCTCGGTTTACTTATACTTTACATAACAAAAAAATAAGTTTGTTTGTTTAAGCTGTTGTTACTTTGTACAAAACAGTACTTCTTTGTATTGAAGTAATTTAAATTATAACTCGCCTATTTTTTGTTAAATGAAATTAATTGGTAACATTATTTTTCATAAATTAAATTAATATTTAAAATCGAACTGTTATAACTTCTTTTTGAAATACAAAAAAGCATTTTTTTTTGTTTATTAAAGATGATTAGATATATATTCGTATTTTTTTAGTTTTTACAAATACTAGTTGTATGGATAACTTATTTTAATTTTATATGAACACTTTTAAAGTGTTTTATAAACTAAGTTGATAAGAATTAATTTCATAAACAAAATAACTTAAAACTTATACAAATAAAATGTTTTTAAAAATAGTAGAAAATAGTTCATTAGCTAAAGATTTTAGAGAATACAATAGAACTTTGTTTTTAAATGTTAATTGATAAAGTTGAGTATTAAAAATTCTCAGTGAATGAAAACTTCAGATAACTTTATAAAATAGAACTTTATGTTTTAACTTTGTATATTTGTTTATATTTACTTTCTGAAAATGAAGTTATGTTTTGTATAATAACTTTTAAACTTGTGCTACTTTTTGAAATTAGTTTAATAAAATTTAATTATTATTGAAAGTTATATCACTTTTTCATACTTATAAGTTTTTCTTTTCAGGATTTTACTTGCTAACTGTAGAATTATCGATTTTATATTGAAAGTCGAAAAACTTTAACAAGTTTTCGTTAGCAATTCTCATAATGTAAAAACGTTTTGAATATCAAAGTTTTTTTTAACTCAACTCAAGTTATAAAAATAAGCGTTTATTTTAAACATTCTGATATTTTTTAATTTTTTTTTTGTATCTTTTCTCGAGCACTTGAGAGTAATATGAAAAATGATGTAGTTTTGAAATTTCTAATAGCTTTAAAAGTTACTTTGACAGCTTTATTTATACTCTATGTAACATTTCTTGCAAATATGTATACCCTTTAGTTACAATATATTTTTATTGCTCTCTTAATTTTATTTATGGTATTATACTTACTAGGCTTCATTTTTGATTGGCTTTTATACTTGCAACCACGTTGAAAACAAAAACGCTTTTGAAGAAAGTTTTAGTATGTAAAGTATAATGTTACAGTTTTTTTATAAAAGAAAGTATAAGCAGTGAAAAGTTTTATAAAATTTGCTTACGTCAAAAGTTTGAGTAGTAAGAGAGGATTAAAGATTTAGGGCTGCCAAAAAAACTTGAAACCTGAAATTTAACAATTTAGACCAGGGTTTCCCAAACTTTTTTGCAAATGGCCCCCTTTATAGAAAATTAAAAAGCAATGGCCCCCTTCAACAAGATTACTCATAAACTACGATAAAAAACACCGAAGACCTTTTTTTTTTTAATTTATTTTTGCTCTTCATCTGCAACTCATGAATATCTAGTGTAAGTTTCTAAACTAACATAAAATAAACATGAGACCTTTTTTTTTTTTTTTGAACTTCATCTGCAACTCGAGAATGTCTAGTATAAGTTTCATGTTATGGCCTCATGGCCCCCCCTGTGTCTCCTTTACTGCTCAAGGCCCCCCCTCTTCCCCCTTTGCTGCTCTTGGCCCCCTGAGTATCTGTCATGGCCCCCTAGGGGGCCACTTGGCCCACTTTGGGAAACCCTGATTATACTAAAAAACCTGGAATTTCAAACAATTTTTACATTTTAAGCAGAAAATTTTTAATTTGACACAAAAAATCTATCATAAAGATAATTTTTTTATTAAAAAAAAGGTTTGAAGTAGCTTTACAATATCTTATCAATGTTTTTGTGTCTAAATTTTATGCTATTTACCTCAGTTTTCACCTGTAACTTTACTTTAAACCAGGGTTTCCCAAAGTGGGCCAAGTGGCCCCCTAGGGGGCCATGACAGATACTCAGGGGGCCATGAGCAGTAAAGGAGCCACAGGGGGGCCATGAGGCCATAACTTGAAACTTACACTAGATATTCTTGAGTTTCAGATGAAGAGCAAAAAAAAAAAAAAAAAAAAAGTCTAATGTGTATTTTATCGTAGTTTATGAATAATCTATATGTTGAAGGGGGCCATAACTTTTTCAAACTCTTTAAAGGGGGCCATTAGCAAAAAAGTTTGGGAAACCCTGCTTTAAACTAAAAACAGACACAAAAATGTGTACTTTTAAAAGCCTTGTCGAAATTTTTGATACCTGGAAAAAATGTTCCAAAAACATGTGGCAATCCTTAAATTTATACATTGAGTCGCTTTAAATGTTCAAACATATTCAGAAGTTTATTGTAAATTTCCACTGTTATGATTTGTATTCAATGTTTAAAAAGCTACTAACTGTTGTAAATTCTTACATACAATATAATATTACATATAACACGTAAGCATGTAACATTTTATGTTGTAATGCTCTTTAGTATGTAACTTATTTTAAGACTATTTTTTGTTGCATGTGTATTTGTTTTCAGCTCACATGTCACTAGACGACTCAAAATTTTTTGAGAAAAGTTCACTCCAAAAGTTTTGTTGTTTGTAAACTAAAAAAGGAATATAAATAGTACATGAAATATTTTTGTTATTAGTTTACAGCACAATGTACGTCTTCTTATAGAAACTAGTGTTTAGATTTTGCTTAATAGAATACATTTAGTTTTTGCTTAAAAATAATTGTGCCATACGGAATGTAGTTTGATTATCCCATTAAATTAATTTACATGATGTAGATTGTAGTAAAACTCTATTTTTTAATTTATAGTTTTGTTTCCCAACTCCCAGTAAAACTTTAGCTTTGTACTAAACACAACAAATTAAATGGTTTTTGATAATAATATAATTAGTTATGTTATTAAGCAGTAAGTTTAATTTTTCTGTTTACTAATTTAAAATACATTTACTTAATCTTATAGTAAAGCTTTTGATAATATGTAGATGTTTTTAAATTTTTAATATTAGTTTGTCTTAATTTGTCCATATATCACGTTTTCTGAAATTTATTGTTACATATTTAAGATTGATTTTTTAGTCTAAATTTTTTAATTACAATAACCAATAAAATAAAATTTTATTCAAAAACTATATTCACTTAATAAGGCCCGTACAAAAGTGACAAAAATTACTGATAGTTATTAATCAACAAAAAATATAAAAAGTGTATTTACGTGTTAAATCATTCAGAGTTAAAATAAGTATTTATTGTTTTTAATCAAACCTTAGTTCTTAATACTAAATAACACTTTAAAGATAAAAATTAGTTAAATGAAGTAAATTTAAAATTGTCTACTTAAATCTAACAAAGCTAGTTTACTGCTATTAAAGTTTTACTTCTATACTTGTATTTGTGTTAGTATATAAATCATCAATAATAATATTATTAATATTTACTATATTTAAAAATGATAAAGCTACCTAGGTTTTTGTATACAAACTGTCTTTATTAAAAGTTGTATATCTTTTCAAGCTAATTAGATTTTTGTATACAAACTATCTTTATTAGAGTTTGTGTATCTTTTTAAAATTAATTAGTTCTTGATATATAATTAAAATAATTCTTTACTAATTGATAAAAATATGGCTTCAACTTTGTTTTCATATTTAAAGGTACGTAATGAAATGTTTTTATTGCTGCTCAATAAAATTATATACTTTAGTTTAGAGAAAATACTTTGTATAAATTATTTACTAGCTTGACTTAATTTTGAACAAACCTAAGCTTTTGTGACGTCATTAAGAATTTGGACTCTGTCTGTCTTGTGAATATATTTACAACATACTTAACTACATAACGTTTCTTCCTAAAACTAAAACTCTAGCAGCACAGTATTTTTCATTTATTTATTAATTTATTTAATATACTTTTAAAAATTAAGTGCGTTTTATATTTTGTGTTTTGTTCTAAAAAACACAAGTAGAAATTTATGTTTTATCTTATATCCGACTAATCTTTAAATCAATTAACTTTCAGCAGCTTATACAACTAAAAATAATTAAACAATGACGAGAAAATCATCGCGGTTGTCGTTCGGGGGAAACACCTCGAACGAGAAACAGCAGCAGGAGGGACTGGAGCTGTTCGTGATGAGGAGCGCCATGGGGCGGACGGTGGCCATGGCCATGTGGAGGAAGCTGTCCATCGAGGAGCGGGCCGAGTACGAGCAGGAGGCGAGGATTCTCAACTTCGGGGGAAACACCGGTGGTGAGACTGAAAACCAGGGACAAGAGGAGGTTTTGGAGGAAGCTTTTCTGCTGAGTTCTGATGACGAGACGCCTCAGGACGCAGCGATTCGTCAGCAAGTTCAGAGGGACTTCGACCTCGCCATGAGCGTTGAAGAAAATCAAACAAATAAAAAATCCGACCTGTTCGACTCGGAAGGTTCCGCCGACGCAGAATACCTTCCTGAAGCGCCTGAAATACCTGTAGAAGTACCTGTAGAAGTTCCTGCGATCAAAAAACAAACCACGATCCCCGAGGCTTTCAGCATCAAGGCGAGCAACTTCTACGGCAAAAAGGAGCAGGTGAAGAAATCCGAGCGGAAGAAAGATTTTTCCAACATCCCGAGCTCGAGCACTACCGACACAGAGGACGAAGTTCCCGAGATAAAATTGTCAGAGCGGCCCAAGAAGAAAACCAAAAAGTCTGAAAAGTCCTCGCTCATCCTGTTCGACTCGAGCACCTCGTCCTCCGAGTCGGAGGACGAAAAGGTCCTGCCGAAGAAGAAGCGGAAGGCGACCATTGAAAGTTCGAGCAGCTCGTCGGACGGCGGGGAGACGCTGTTCAGCATGAAGAAGAAGATTGCGGCGAACAAGACGGAAGCTCCCAAGAGCAAGCCGCCAAGCTTGAAAGCTGTCAAGGACAAAAAAACTTTTGATAGAACGTCGAAACCTAAGGATCTTTTCAAAGCAAGCAGCAAGTTGTTGCCACCCAAGCTGGAGAAGCAGAAGTTGAGCGTCGAGCCTGATAAAAAGTTGAAAGCGTCCCTGGTGCTCAGCAACGTTCAAAGCAGGAGGATTGAAAACCCAGCGGCAAGCACAAAACCCAAGGAAGCGAAAATCGCTGAAAAACCCAAAAGTTCCCAGAAAGACGCAAAACCTGCAAAGAGTCCGCCCGTCTTGACGAAGCAGCCGAGCAGCCTGTCAAACTTCAAAATTCCTAAGAAAATTTCCCCGGAGCAGAGAGAGAAGGAGAAGAAGGCCAGGGAGCGATTGAAGAAGCGCATCGAGGACCTGAGCGAGCGCATCAGCGGCAAGACGAGGCGCTTCAAGCAGATGACCACCGAGAAGTCGAAGAAGAAGGAGAAGCAGTCTCTGGACGAGCTCCGGGAGGAGAGGTTGAAGCTGATCCAGCAGCTGGATAAGAAGGTGATGTCGGATGAGGAGAAGAAGCTGAGAAGCGAGATAAAGTTCGAGAGGACGGAGGACTACGATCTGAAGTTTTCGGACTTTGAGAAAACGAGGACGATCACGGTGCAGGCGGTGCCAAAGTGCCAGTACCACCCGTGCGCCAGGCTGGGGGTGCTGGACATAGACAAGGTGAAGTACTGCTCGCAAGCTTGCTTGCACAAATACGTCATGGACCTGCACAGGATGCTCATGGAGAGCATGTTCACGAAGAAGAAGAAGGTGTCCGTTGAAGGTAAGAGGAAGAAGGGGAAGGACTCTGTGGAGGAGACCCCTCCCAAGAAGTTCAAAAAGTCCCCATCCGCGAAGAACGCAGAAATCAGAAAGGGATCGAGCGGGAACCACGTCAGGAGGTTGAGCGACGACCAGGTCAGGATTCTGAACAAGGGTTTGAAGGACACGAGTGGTTTCAGCGAAAAAAGTTTGAAGGATCACAAAAGTAATACCAAAGGTGAGGCTCCATCGGCAGTGACTAGTGCTCCTCATAGAAGTTTAAACGTTGCGGCGTCAAATGCCAAGCTCACTAAAGAGAAAACTTTACTTGACGGTGTAAAGTCCGAAGTAAATGCGGATAAGCAAATCCAATCAAAAAGCAGAAGTTCTGAAACTGACCAATCAGAACTTTTAAATGACAAAATGAGGAGCGAAGTTTCAGGAACTGTTGACAAAGCTAAGAAAAGCTCCGAGCAAACACGGACTTCTTTCAAGCCTGAAGCTTCTGATGTCAAAATCACTTCAATGGATGTCGATTGCAAAACGAGCGCTGATAAGATCCATAAAACTTTTACTAAAACTTCCAAGTCTTCAAACTTTCAAAGCCAGCCAATAAATGAAGCTGCAACTAGCAAATCAGTAACAACAATAAACGGTGCATCAGTGAAATCAGCAAACGGCAGCTCCGAAAACAAACCGATGATGAATTTTGAGAGGTCCTCAACTGTCCCTGAAAACGATGTTGAAATGACTGATGTTGCATCGGACGATATTTCCACGCCGGAAATTGCAGCAGCTACTGGAAGCGTGATGATGACGTCAAATGATAATAATGACGTCACAATGCAAAACGTAAATTTTGATGACCTCAGCTCAAAATATATTTCTAACGAATAAGACTGACCTTGATTTTTTTTAAACTTTCTATTGATGTATCTCTTTCAAAAAACTCTTGAATGTATTTTCAGGACCGAATTCTATTTGTCTTTTGATTTATTTCTCGATTCTAGTTTAGATAATTCGTAGTAAAAGTTGTTGTTTTTAGGTTATTTCAACGAATTTTACGATTACTTTTGCAATATAAGTCTACGCACTTTTTTACAATTTTGGACTTTTGTTCTTTACTGAAGTACTCCAATTCTACTTTCTATTTTAGTTTATGTTCTTGACTGAATTAGCTTTAAAAACTTTCAAATATTTTATAACGGTAAAAGCTTTTAGCATTTCACCAACGTTATTATGTATTTTAGAGTTAACTTCACTGCTGATAATTAAATTTAATAAATCTTCAAAAACCTACCAGGTAGCTACATAAATATTAATTATACCATAATAATTAGACGTATTTAACATGTAAAAATATAAATTGTGTAAAAAGCTATTGAGGTTTTAAAGTTATAACTTTATTTTTGGTTTTAAACATTCAGTTAGAAATTCAGTTTAAAGTTAATGATAAATTTAGTAAGTGGGGTAGTAGTGAATGAAGATAATAAGAAAGTGTTAAGTTTAAGTTTATCAACGTAAAATGTTTAATATGAGTTAAATTAATAACATTATTTAAGTTTGGGTGTCAATAGGTAAAACTAGTTTAAATGCTACTAAAAGTGTAGAATGTTTTAATGGGAATTTTAGATAAGTATTATGTAGGTGCTAAATAAAAGTTTTAGCAAAAGCATTTTTTATTAAACACAAGTTAAATAAACCCTATTAAGTTATATTTGCATAAAATAAAACCGATTATGAAGTTTAAAAAATTGAGTATTTAAGTCATACTAAAACCAAGGTAAGTTGATTAAGTTTTAAATATAACTCTATTTTACAGTTTTAAAAATATTAAGCTTTAGTTGATATTAAAGAACAGATTTTGAATACTTGAAATAAAAGTATTTAAGTTCTTATTGTATACTAAAAAAATTATTTTTAATTGTTTAATTTAGTACAGACTATCTTGTTCTTGAAATACCTTATTATACTTATTGTTTACTGCTTTTAAATAAAATATTCAACAACTTTTTTACATTATTTTGTATATAACCTTCTTTCTAAAATAGTATATTGTTTTTACAGAGTGTGTTTTATTGTTTTGATTTTATTCTAAGTTTAAGTACATCATGAACACTACTTTTAATACTAATGAAATTGTTTCAAAAATTCAACTACAAAAGTTTTTAAGTTAAACTGAAACTTTGTTATAGTTATATCGATCGACTTTCACTAGTTTTATTTTAAAAGTTTTATCTGAACAGCTTGTATTTTTTATATGCTTGAATTGTAAATGTGTTCTATCGCTTTTTTATTGTTGTGAATAAAGTTAGTTTTTAAAAAATTTAAACGTAGACTTTTTTTGTGATTAAATATTTTAAAATTATTACGTATACTGACATTTTTTTTATGTTTAAAAGTAATTAATTTAATATTATAGCTGATTTAATATTTAAAAATTTAGTATTAAGTGTTTGAAAAGTTTTTTAGTTACTGGTATGCTAGATACTATTCAAACACTAAAAGTTTTGGTTATAGATTTTACATTTCTTAAACTAATGAATAAATACTTAATTATGTATTTCATTTTATAGCAAGCAATATTCTTATACAACCGTTTCGTATATGCGATATTTTTATCGCTCATATAGCTCAGTAAAGTTGAAGTTTGTTAAACACCTTTTAAATGATAATACGTTCAGAACAATAGTTTACTGGTATTACCGAGGTTTCAATGCTAAGCAGCTTTTCAGGTACAATAATAAAAGGATAATATATAGTACTTTTTCTATATAGAGAGCTAGGAAGGTATTTAGGGGTGATTAGTGATACTTTGAAAGTATTTATAAGTATTAACAAGTAATAGTAGTTTTAGGACAAATATCTAACTAAATTAAGCATTTACGACGAAAAATAAAAAAGTAAGATAAATTAAAAGGGTGATCTAATGAAACCATAAACTGTCAATAAGTATAACAAGGTTAAATCATGTTGAAAACAGTACGATCTGAAGTGTGGGCACAAGGCAGTGAGCTCTGTTCGCTGATTCAACGATATTTCTCTATAAGACTCAGCGACGGCGACTCTTTCCAAGTTGCAAATAGTACACTCTTCTATATATATTTATATGTATATATTTATATGTATGTATTTATATGTATCAGAGGGGTGTCTAGACATTTTTCAAAAAGGTTTCACAGTTTTCTTCTTATTATTTTGCCGCTAAAGTACGCATTTCTTAGGTATGCACTGCCAGTTAAGTACGCATTATGCGTACTACGCAATATTTAGCCGAAAAACTCTTTGTTTTAAATGCTTTTTTTCTGCTTGGAAATTAAACAAAAACATATAAGTAACACTAAAAAAATATTATATTTCTTTATTTGTTATACTGTATTAGGCACGTGGCCTGGTACGTTTCTGCAAATCTACAGAAATGTATACTTATAACTTGCTTTTATTTTAGCTTAAAAAGAGTCTGCTTTCTTAGCTTTGAGTATTCATTTAACTTGGTTATTCACTCCAGAGAGATAATTTCGACATATATGTACTCTTTAGCATTTTTAGTGTCGTAAAGATTAAACGAATTATATACATCCAAATTGTAACATTTAGCGCGTTAAAGCTTTAATTTGACAAAAAACTGCACTGCAAAATTGATTCTAATGGAAGCTGTAGCTTCAAAAATCAAAATCATACAATTTTATGTTACAAAAATTTGCATAACTTGTTGTTACTATTGACTATGTTAAATATTTGATTTTGAATACATTATAAATGTTTTTTAGTTAAATTGTGATTTTGTTATATCTATTTTTAATGAATGTTTTCTTGGTTTAAACAAATGGCAACACATAAAGAGTCATATGGGGTGTGAAGCAAAATAAATTGCCTTGTATACAGTTATCACTCGTACTTCAACATTCCATTTTTGATGTATTAACATAACTGCATATTTTCACATTAAATTCAATAACATTAGAGGTAGTTTAAGTTGCTGTGTTCCCGCTAGGACGTTATCCCGCGTCATTTCAGATGTTTTAATTTTTGTAGATTCGTAACTTTTTTGAGCTAGCTACGTCCCTGGAGTAGACTATTAAAACAACAAAATTTTGTCACAAAAAGTAATTTTATTTTATTCATTTAACTACTTTTATTACTTCTTTGTATCTAAAGTATATGTTTGTTTCTATGCAAACTTGTATGTATTTGAGTTATAATTTTAAAAGTAATTTAGCGAATAAATGAGAGATTTTAAATCTTAGAACTATTTAAAAACAAAATGTATGTACAAAGTAAGGTACAACTGAATTGAAATACATAATTCAAAGAAAAAACAAACATGTTATAACTTATTAGATTTATAAAATAATATTAGTAATTTATTATCTTGGTACAGTCTAGCTAATTACTTTACTGTTAAAAGCTTCTAATGTTTGCAAAACAATATTTAAATTTTTTTGTAAGTTTTTTTTGGTCTTTTATACAACTAATCAAATCAGTTGTTTGTAAGTACTATAAAATATATAAAGTTATTGTGTAATGAATAAGAATTTAATTATAACTAAAGATCTAACAAAGTAAAAATTTGTCTCAATACAAATTTATTTTAGTTATAATATTTGTAAAGGATGTAATTAATAAAGATAGCTTAATAAAAATTAAAAGTACTTGATATTTTCAATTAGTATTCTAAAAAAAATAATAATAATTGTGACCTGTTTAAATAGAACTTTAATAAGAATAAAGCAAATCTAGTTCAAAAAAAGTTTATCGTGATGTAAGAATGCATCTAAGCAAGTATAATCTTTTTTAACGATTTTGAACATATACTACTAAAGTAAAGCATTAAATAGCAATTTGATAGCAGTTATTTGTAGCATTTCTTTTTATATATTGTATGGTCAGAAAAAAAATCTTTGTACAATGTAGTTATAGAATTATTCATCTTAAGTTTTTAGTTATCGATGTATGACAAACTTTAGAAGTAACTTAAGTGTAAAATTAAAAAAAAATAGTGTTTATTTTTTAAGATTAGTTGAATGATTTTGTTAATCTTTAGTTGTAATTAAAATATTTTGTATTGCATATAAGATATATTTAAAAGTAGTTTTTGTGAGCTCACACTTAAATAAGTTTCTTGTTTATTTGCTTATACAAAACTTATCTTATGTTCTACCTTTTTTTTTGACTTTAATTTGTAAAATTTTATACTTAAACTCAAATGTAATAAAACTAATACGCTGGCACAAATAAGAAGTTTAATTTTACTGCTTTCACTAACAATTTAAAGTTTTTTTTTCATCTATACACAAAATTTAATTTGATTATTTTGCATTATTGTATTGATTTTATTTTCATTTTTATCAAGTCTAAGTTACTGTAAAACATAGCTTAAATTTACATGTAAGTTTTTTTCCGAACTAATAAATTTAGATGATTAATTTTCCTGTAAAGTCAGATTATCTTTGCAAAAAATTATTGTGAATATTAAAAGTTTAAAATAAACTTTAACTTTGTTTTTGTTCTACAAATAAGTACAATATAATTTTTGAAAATGTAAAAATTGGTTCTTTGAGGAAAAAAAGTCTTCAACTATTGTAAAAACTGACAACAAAAAAGAGAAAGTTTATATTTAACATTAATTATGATGTACTTTGTTACTAGAACAGGTACGTACATATAACATACTACCAGTTAATTACTGGTTTAAAATTTGAAACACTACCCATAATAGTTATCATATACTTGTTATATTAATTTATCTCAATTGTTCAATGTAATTATAACTAATTAAATATAGCGGGTTTTAGCCCTAGACAATAATTTCCAGAGTTTAACTATTAAACTCAAACTTATAGAAAGT
The DNA here is from genome assembly GCF_965202585.1 of Thalia democratica. Classification (NCBI taxonomy): domain Eukaryota; kingdom Metazoa; phylum Chordata; class Thaliacea; order Salpida; family Salpidae; genus Thalia; species Thalia democratica. Next base: position 4,213 of record NW_028139363.1, on the reverse strand, counting down.
TCGTAGAATTGATAACTTTCAGTATATGAAAACTTGTCTACTTTCGTTACTTAAATATTTATTATATTACTTAATTTTACAAACGTATTTATTTAAAGCCGACACTCGTAGTTAAACTTAGTCGTTTTATTTTAAACTTAGTAATTGATTGTTTCAAAACATTTGAAAGTCTTGGTTATTTGAACATAGTGGTATACCATTTTTTAACTAATAAAAGACCAACCAACTTTCGTTTAGAAAAAAAAGACTAATAGGGGATACGAACACTTCAACTCTTGGTTATCGGATTGACGCCTTAACGACTCGACCACCGGACCACTTGTTGTGAAAAGAATTATTTAGAATATATTTGTTTATTTGCTGTTTTTTAAACTTTTTTATGGATTAAGTAAAATAAAGAAACAAATTAATACTTATTTCGCTACTTGAAGCAAACACTTTTCTCCTTACAGACTATCTTTTTTTTATAACAAAGAAGTAACATATTTAAACTTAACATGTGTTATTTATAATCTTTGAGCTTTAATAGATTAGAAATAGCAGTTTATTGTTTTATAAACAATAGACTTAATTAATGATCTTAAATGATACGATACTTCTATTATATACATAGTATATAACTTCCATAGTCTTTTTTCATTCTTCTAACAAACTACTATGTAGCTATATTCTTTAGCATTCCAAGTTTTGTTTTGATGACTATTGAATTTGTATTTTAAAAGTTTTTTGGTTTTTTTTAAAGCACCGGAGAGCTTAAAACTAAGTTTGCAAAATAAACTACAAAATAAATATACATATAAACTGCTATTTAACACATAAAGTTAATACAACTTATTTCAAGATATCAAAATGAACCATCAAAACTAAAAAATCAATCTAAAAGCATACGTTTTCATAGTCCTTATTCATTACTCTGGAAGCTATTACTGAAGTTCACAGACAGACAAGTTACGTACTTACGAGCAATGTGATTAGTAATATATATTAAATCTAGAAGAGAACCTTATAAGTTTTAGTAACAGCTCTAAAAAAAAAGCAATCAAAAGTGTTGAGATTCAATAAAACCTATTTAGTGAGATCTTATTAAAAACTGAAGATCTAGTTTAAAGTTGTGTTTTTCTCTTTAATCTTAAGTTGAGAACTATAGTTGTAGTCCTAAGCGTTAAGATTGTACAATAAAAATATAAACTAAATTTTAAATTCTAATGTAGCAAAGCCTATAAAGATTGATAAAAACCGGCTTTGAACGAGGCACCTCCAGCATTGTAGAAGTAAAATATATCGCTGTGCTATGAAGATTTTGTTTGGATTGCTTATTCAAAGCATATATGCTACACTTGATTCCATTTTTGCTTATATATTTATTGTATCAAATAGTATGATAATAAGAAAGGGATGTTTTTTTGATTGGACATTACCAGCTAAACTTTAAAGCACTCGATTAATTTCTACGGCAAAAATCAACGAGGGTGTTATAATATAAATTTTGTTTTTGTAATAAAGTGATGGTTTTTAACCTAAAACAACATAAAATGAAATACTACTTGTGCCAACTACCTAACTAGTGTTATTTAACAACTTAAAGTACAAACTAAGTTTAATTTTAAGAAATAAAAAACCAAAACTGAATCCTCGACGTCTGGGTTTATAGTCTAAAGCTCGCTTTGCCATCATGACTTTTGTATGTTTCATTACTATTTTTGGCTACTTATAAAATTGCATTTATTTACAATCTAATAACTGATTCAAAGTAAGCTTTATAGACTTGAAATTAAATTATTTTCAAATTTTAATCACTATACATGAGTTATTAGATGCACAAAAAAAGTTTATTCCGTATTTGGTTACGGATGTTTATATAAGTAAAACTAAGTATGAAAAACAATAGAATGTAGGAATAGGTAGTGTTTATTATTATGAAATAAAGTAAAACAAAATTATCGATTTATAATAAACTTTTAACATAAACTAAAAAAAATTAAACTTTTACTAGTATATTTGTTTTTTTTTTGTTTAACATACAAGTTCCTACAAAGACTCTGCATGTTTTTATACAAAAATTTACATCAATAAAAGTCTATAACGACATCTTATATACATCGTTTTATACGGTTTTATCATGCAAACAATCTATACAAACAAATTTACTTTTACCTATTCGCGATAAAACGATGAACTTTAAACGTTACGAACATATATTTAAGGTAAATACAAGTTAAATATGTCATTGACCGTTTATAAGAACAGTCTGAAAAAAAAGTAAATACAGTTTTTAAGCTGTAGTAATAGTTAAATATGCAAAAGTGATATAAATTTTATAAAATCTTATCCGCTAGGTGGCGCCACAGAGTCGCAACTTTGCACTGTGATTGCACAGAATTTGATTTAGAAAAAATAATTAAAAGTGTTTACGTGCATATTCACCACACGGTGGCGCTGTTGCTAGCCCACCGCTTACAAAACAAACTACTTTGTAGCTATATTCTTAAACATTCTAAGTTTTGTTTTGATGACTATTGAATTTGTATTTAAAACATTTTTTGGTTTTTTTAAAGCACCGGACTAGAGGCTATGTTCATTGAACTATAGAAATAAAAAGGTCTTAATACTGAGTACTGGTTTGTATGTTCAAATTTAAACTTCACGTCAAGTTATTAAAAAGAAATTTTCTTATATAAACGCGCAAATAAGCTTGAAAGTATTGTTAGCTTGAAACTCTTTTTTGTAGGGCAATAATTGTTTTTATTTTATTAAAATTTTCTTTAATTATTCATTCTTAATTTAAGTGTTATTATTAAAAAATAAAATGTAAGATTAAGTATTACCAAGCAATAAAGTATTTAATGTTATGTGTTCTCAAAGTTTTATTTTTTAACAGAAAATGTCAAAGTAGCTAAAACTAAAACAATCATTTTTATACATTACATTTAGGTTCGCTGACCAGGGTCTCAAGTTAATTTCCAAACTATTTAAAAATGCCAAAGTTGTTAACAGTTATTCTATAATCTTTATAAATATTTCAATTACAAATGTGGTCAGATACAGCTGTTTTAACTGTTAAATGTTCTTTGACTCTTTCTATTAGTGGTCTCGAAGTAAATACAATATATTGGATGCTCTTATTCTTAGAGCACTTTTATTCGTAGACCATGTTAGGTTTCAATTCTTGAAACAGTTAGAGGTTACATCAGAATATTTCAATTATTACCAACTGGCATAATTAAGAAAAAATAATTAGAGGTAGTTTATTTGTTTACATAATTATAAAAAAAATATTAGTACTTTAACAAGATAAGCTAACGTATAAATATAAAAAACAAAACAAACAATTAGTATAACAAAATAAGCAACAACAAACAATCTTAACAACTTACAAAGATAAAATTTACAAACGTATTGTTGCTTGCATAAATTAGGTTTAAACGTCTTTATGAATAAAAATCTTAATAACAATATTTATTGTATTTTTTTCAGAGTTTTGTTTAAATAGTTTTTAAACTCACACGTAAAACTAAATGCATGATTTGTTGTAAGAAAAGTTATTTTTCTCAAACTACATATACAAATTATATTTTTAATTTAGTTCGTTTTATTTAGAGTGTCTTAAATATCAAAAACTAGCTTAAATTTTATATAATTATAGAAAATCGTTTATTAGAAATTTTTAGTTTGCTTTTGATAGTAGATATCAAAATACAAATTAAACCTATTAGTTTTTGTGACTTTTTGCTTGTTGAAAAAGAAACATACTAATGTCTTAATCTATAAAACTGTTTAACAAAAAAACATTTTAATGGTTTAAGTTTTACAGCTTTATTAATAAAAAACATATAACATTAGATAAAACATTAGATACACTAATGATACATTTAATCAAGTTTGTTGTAGTAGTATATCTAGTATCAATCAAAAAAAAAAAAGCTTTAAAAAAAGAACTAAGCCTGTAAATATTTTAACAACTGTATATTTTCATGTCTAAAATCGGTTTCTAAAACTTAAACAAAAGAAAACGTTGAGGAAACTACAACCTTGTTTAAATTTATCAACATATTTTTTACACATTCAATTTACTAACTCGAATAATACTATCGTGATTTTTTTTTCACTGATCAGTGTTATACTTCTACTGATTATATTCAATTATGACATTCTACACTTTAACTACATTCAAACATTAACTTACTTTAAGATAGAATACAGTTTTAAATATAAA
>NW_028139362.1:41045-95567 GCF_965202585.1 Thalia democratica | reverse complement strand
GCAGTTATTTCTTTTAAGGGCCGCATTCCATTAAAAATAACACTGTGCTGGCGTGATGCAGATTTAACCTTCGCCGGCCGCAGTTTATCGACCATTAGTTTGAATGATGCTAAAATAATTTAAAAAGTATATACAAAATTTAAATTGATTATTTTAAATATCAATAATACTTCAATATACTTTAAACTTGTCATCTTTCTAAACAAATAATGATCAAGAAGTTTTAACACTTAAATCCTTTTAACATTTGTACCAAAGCAAAAAATAAAAAAGTCAAATATTAACAATTCGTAAATATTAAATCACTATTTACTATTCTAAGCTTAAATTAATAAAAATGATTCATAGAGTAATAAGTTATTTAATAAGAGTAATTGGATAATTAACGTTTAATACTATACAGCTGTTTGTATTTTAATGAAGATGACTAGAAGTTTTGCTATTAATTATACAGTGTTGAATAATATAGTTTTTCGATACCTTCAAAACTTCTAATAAAACTTTATAGCATTTGGTAATGATAATTTATAGTTTGATATATTGTTCATTTATATGTAGTCAAAAATTTTTAATATGATAAAGTTATATTTAAAACTTTTAATGAAAAGGATAAAATAAAGTAAAAAGCTAAGAAGTATATGTAAAAATACTTTGACAAGCAAACAATAAAAATTACTATCAGTTATTCACTAGCTTTAAAATAACAATCAAATTTAAGTTATAATCAAGTAAGTACGTTTCAAAAATAAAAATATATAGTTTGTTTAGGAAAAACAAGTTAAGAGTAAACTCAATCAATGATATACACTTAACTTAGCAAAAATGTTAAAAAATGTTATTGATATATTTATTGTTGTGTTTTTTATCATTTGTAAAGAATAGGAACGGGCAAATATGCACGAAGACTTTTTACCAAAGGTACAAACCTGCGCAAAGAGATAATTTTACAAATAGGATCATTTTTTCTACGAGAGTGATAATACAATAATAATGATTATTAAGAAAAAAAAATGAAATAATATGAGTAATATATCAACCGAAAGTTATAGGTGAACAGCTATTCGAATTCAGACAACTCAAATTTCGACAATTCAATTCTTGAAAAAAAGTTCAAAGCCACAATCTAAAAAATAATGTATATTCCTCATAAATAAAAAATACATATAAAGGTCATATTATTATCTACAAGTCAGTTTTTTCTTTTCGATAAAAAATAAACATAATTTGAAATTCGGTTTAAATAAAATAAAAAAACAAAGTTATTTTTATTAATTTTTAATTATTTTGAAAAATATTTGAGACTTTGAAAAAAAAAATGGTTTGTAGATAATAATAAGATCTACATATATGCTTTTTATTTTTTTTAAATTTTAATCATTTATTGAGATATAGTCTTATAAATATTTGCTTTAAATTGTCGGAATTTGAGTTGTCCAAATTTGAATTGTCATGTAACCGAAAGTAATTGTTAGGGATAACAGTTGAAGCAAAAATTGTTTTTTAATTACTTATATCATTATCATTAAAAAAAAAGTGACAAAAAATGGTCAAGTTATCAATTAAAAAGATCGAAAATAATAAAGTAATAAAACTATATAAAATTAAATTTATTGACTTATAGTGAGGTTAGAGTTAACAGTGATAGTAATTAAAAAAAAAAAATGAAAAGCAAATAATAACTAATGAATACTAACTGATGCAAAAAAAGATATAATAAAAAAATAACATTAATTGCAAAAAAAAATTATTGACCTAAGGTAAGTGTAATAATAAAATAGAAATTTAACAAAAAATAACAAAATAAATGGAATATTAAAAATTTTTAACAAAATAAAATAAGTTTACAAAAGAATCAACCCTTTAAAAGTGTCTTCGTATAAAAATGTCTTGTGCAAAAGTCACCGATTCGTGAAAAAGTGCCCCTTCGTGCAAAAGCGTCTTATAGCAAAAGTGTTGATTCGTAATATTTTCCCGAACCAATTATACGAAAAGTTAACTTCAAAACTGCTAATTTAAATAGTGTAAATATCCATTCTACCATAATGTAGATAATTAGTAATCATTTTCAAATTGTTGGTAATGTCTCTATAGGTTATAAGTAGTTGGACAAGGAAAAACTCTTTATAAAGTTTACTATGTTTAAATAAATAAGTATCTGAAATATGAAACAAGGTTTGAACAAAATAATTCATCTTGTTTTTTTAAAATGTATGGTTTTAATCAAATATTATTATAAAAAAACATATGCAAAGTTAAATATATTTGTAAAATGTAAAATTTTTTTAAACTAAAACAATTTAAAAAATTGATTTTATGGAAAGCTTGATACAATTTAAAAAATGGAAAGAAAAAAGCTAACTATCATAAGTTAGCAAAGATTTAGTGATTTCAAGTTAAACTTGTCATATAAATTGGTTTTTCTTTATCAGTATTCTAATATTGTTTGCATACACTTTAGGTTTTCAAGACACTCTTAAAATTTATAAAAGAAACAAAAGAATTAACAAATTTAATCTGCAACTTAGTACTAATATAGTTATCAAATTTTATCATTTTAGTAAAAACTGATAGAACAATTATTGCTCTTATGTTCAAACATAAGCCACATATTTATGTGTAAAAAACTGTTTAAAAAGCTAAGTATGTAAATAAAATATAAATTTATGAACAGTTATTCTGCTTATGCACTTTTCGAAAACAGTCTCAAAACTTTGAGGTTATAAAAAAAATTATCTTTATTTTTGTTATACATTTACATTGGTCACAAAGTACGTTAAAAGTCCTTCAAAATTATATTTTTAATAACTTTTCTTCTTAATTTATTTTACACTCAAATATTTGCTTAACCAGACCAAAAAAAATTACTAATATTTTTAGATAATTAAATATATAGTGAAAGCATCATGGATAATGAAGCAGTGGAACGGAACCCGTTGCAGTATCACATAAGAAACAGAGGAAGGGATGTCCAATGGAGAAGTGACAATTATGATGATTCAATTTTATCAAGACCCAACCCACGAAATAACACTTAACGATCGAGTTGCGAAGAAGTAATTGATGCATTTTTTGATGCAAAAACAGTGATGACAAGAAAATTTAAAAAAAAAATGCTAAAATATAATTCAGAATGTTCAATTTATAATGATTGATTCAGTGCTCCGTATAACAAATTATTTACTTATTTTTGGCTTCTTTATTAAAATAAAACCTATTAACAAAGGTAAGGGTTTAGTAAGAAGTTTATAACTGTAGTAAGAAGTATTAAAATTCAATTATTGTATCGTATTTTTATACATAGAAATTAATCAATCTTGTATGTAATTATTGTAGCGCTTCAATATAATTTGTAAATGCTTAACTATAACTTTAAATAACTTTTTTATCAGTTTATTTCAATAAAAACATTTTGTGCATGACTGAACTTTTATTGGCTTTCATATTATTTTTATATGTATCAAATGCCAACAATTTAAGGCAAGCTACAAGATTTTTAAAAAACATGTTAGAAAAATATACCACAAATATAAAACAATTAAATGAAAAAAACAAAATAGTGATGTTTATTTTTTATTCCAATTACAAAGTTTATGTTATATTTTACCGAAACCTGATGACGATTTTTGTACCAAGTTGTTTATTTAAATAGTTCAAAATAGCAAAATATATGCAGGAGATACTTTTCATGAAATAGAATCTATAAAATTGTTTAAAATCGTTTGAAATAGTGTTCCTTCCATAGCTGTAGAAATTAGTTTTAACTTATTTCACATAAATTTAATATACTTATTGTACAACATATCATTATAAAGTTACTGAACTTGTTCAAAAATACTCAAGTTATTTACTTCTGCTACTATAACAAAAATAAAGTTATTTTAACAAAACTAAGTAAAATAGTTAAATAAATTTCTAAAACAAATTGTAAAATATAATTTTTGCTAATATCGATAGTAAAAATGTATTCTTAATCATAATCGAGTTTATAACAAGTCTTTTTGTAAAATGTTTGATATATATTAACAAATGAATAAGTAGTATTTTCACAAATTATTTATAAAAACTGTTATTACAATTTGAAAAAAGATTGAGTTTGATCCACTAAGTAAGAGGACTTAGTATACTATTATTACTTAGTTTTTGACAACATATGTATATAAACAAAATATCTAATTATAGATTACAAGCTACAAGCAAGCTACAAAATTTTTTAAATCCAGTCTAAAAAGTATACCAGAAATGAAAAACAATTGAATTAAAAAAACAAAATAGTGATCTTTTATTTTAAATTAAAACTATAAACTTTATGTTATATTTTAACGAAACCTGATTAAGATTTTTGTACCAAGTTGTTTATTTGATTAGTTTAGAATAAAAAAATACATACAGGAGGTTATTATCATGAAATAGAAGCTAAAAATTGTGTAAAATTGTTTGAATTAGTATTCCTCCCATAGATGATGATATTAGTTTCAACAAGTTACTGAGCTTGTTTAAAAATATTTGAGTTATTTCACGTCTCCTACTTTAAGAAAAATAAAGTTTTATTTACAACATTCAAGTAAAATAGTTAAATAAATTTCTAAAACAACTTGTATATATAAGTTTGTCTAACAATTATAGTAAAAATATTAACTAAAATTTATTTAAGTTTAAAACAACTCTTTTTGTAGAAAGTTTGATGTATATTAAGAAATGAATAAGTAATATTTTCACAAATTATTCGTAAAGACCGTCATCACAATTTGATGAAAACATTGAGTTTGATCCACTAAGTAAGAGGACTTAGTATACTATTATTACTTAGTTTTTGACTACATATGTGTATAAATAAAATATCAAATTGTAGATTATGTTTACAAAATGCGATAAAGTTTAGTCAGAAGTTTTTAAGCTTACCAAAAACTTTTATATTTAAAACTTTCTGACTAATACCATAAATTCTGGTCAACTCATTTAAGTAGAAATAGCTGTAACGTTTTTAACGTTTAATATCTAATATTCTTTTCTTAAAAACTTATTACTCTATGTATTAATTTTTTAATTTATTTCGAAACAGTAAATAAAGAATAAATTATACGAGCTTTAACTTAATGACTTCTTGAACTTATCTTTTTGGTATATTTGTTAAAATTGTAAATTATTCTAAAATTTCTTGCTTATAGTTTGCTTTTAAACTACATAAAATTCAAAGTCTGTGAAACTAATAGAAATAATAAATAAATAAAATTATTGCGTATACTTCTTAAATGTTTTTACTTTCAACTATATCTTTTGGTAATTACATTATATGTGTCTAAATATTTTTATTCGAAACTGCCATCTAATTATAAACAAGATAAAGTATTCTAAACTTAGGATACAAAATTAAAAGCGAGAGATCATCGTACTCTTCAACAGTGACGTAACATTAATTCAATCTCAAACACTTTGTTAAATTTCTCCAATAGTTGTCAGCTAGTTTTTAAATAGTCAATTGAACATTCTAAATTATATTCTAGCACATTTTAAAACCACTGTAAAGTGGTTATTAATTTAAATTAAAGTTAACTACCTGTCATCAAATAGGTGATAAATAACATAAACTATACAGATAAAGATCATTTTAATCTTAGCGTTTTTAAACAAGTGTTTCATCATTTGATTTTTTTAAAGTATATTTGTATATTTTATTTAAAACTTTATTTGGAAGTTAAAACATATTTCACACTGTTGTAAAGTAGTTTTAATTATTCTAAAAAACGATTTAAAATACTCGTAGTACTTTTTATGTTTGAACTTATATAAAACTTTCGTTGGCATTAGTTTTAGTTATAAGTTTTAATCTGTTTTGGTACCATTTCAGATTAAATCTATTGTAGTTGTAGTCAGTTTTATTATTTTTCACAATTTGAGTTTTTAACTATTTTTGGCTTTGCTTACATATGTATATTAAGTTTGAATTAATTTTAGTCACACATTTTGTTTTATTCATTTATAACTTTATATAAAGTCCTTTAAAAAGCCCTATTTCAACAGCACATTATGTATTTCTCTAAATGTTAACACTGACTAATATATTTACGTCATAGTCAACTCTCTATCACTATCTAGTAAACGTTTTGATTTCATCTTAACATTATTTATTTTAAAACTATATACTATCACTATAAATTAAGCTTTAAAACTTTTTTGTGGTTTTTCTACCATGTTCTTTTAAAAACGACCTTATTTGAAAAAATGATTCTTGCGTATTTAATAACTAACAAACTTTTGAAAATAGTATATTCAGTGAACGGAAAAAAAGTTTAGTTTTATTAGTCTTAAATACAGTTTAGCAAATAATACAAAGGAATAGTTATCAGAACTTTTTAATAAAATATTTTAAGAATTAAACGATAGTTTTCTTTCTTTTCTAATAAAAAGAAAAAAATTGAGTTGTATTAAAACGTTCATCGTTTAATAATGTTTTTAAATAATTAAAATAAAAATATTTTAAACAAGCATAAAAATATAAAATATTAACTTAATAATAACAACATATTAAATCTGTTGAGACGAGAAGTAAAAAGAAAAATAAAAATAAATCCATAAGTACTTTAGATATACTCTAGTTTTAGAAATATTTTTTAAAATTAGTTATTACCAAGTAATTAGGTTTCAAAACAAATAATCAGTTTTATTTAAAAATAAATTAAGAGTAAACTTAATCAATTCTATACATGGAAATTAGAAAAAAAATTGAAAATTATTTTTTACACTTTTATGATTGTTTTTATATCATTTGTAATAAATAAGAAATAGTCAAGTATGCTCGGAGACTTTTTCGCCAAAGGGTCAATCTTGCACGTAGGGACACTTTTACACAAATGGTCATTTTTGTACGAGAGTAAGAAATAAAATGAACGTTAGTATAAATAAATATTTATAAAGAATTGAAAAATAAGTTACCAACCGAAAGTAAATGTTAGAGATAACAGTATTAGTTGAAATAATGATAAAAAAAAGACTAAAAAAATTATTTTCAAAAGAAGCGAGAATAATAAATTAATAAAACTATATAAAAATTAAATTTATCGACTTATATTGAGGTTAGAGTTAACAGTGATAGTAAAGAACAACAATAAAAAGCAAAAAATGAATACTACTAATGTAAAAAAAAGTCAAGTAATAGAAAAACTTTTTAAAAAAAGCTAATGTCCAAAGGTAATATTAGAGATAACAGTGATAATAAAAATAAGGAAATAAATAGATTTAAAGAAATTAATAACAAAATTTAATAATTTTAAATAAAAATGAACCCTTGAAAAGTGTCTTCATGCAAAATGTTTGTGCAAAAGTGAGCAGTTGTGCATAAGTGTCTTATTTAAAAAGTGTTCCTTCGTCAGGTTTTACTTTTAATCGTATCATGAAAAGTAAGCCTCATTGACTGCTAAATTAATTAGCTGTAAATATTATTATACCATAATGTAGATAATAAGTAATCATTTGTTGATCTTCTGAATTTAGTTGTTTAAAACACTTGTACTTTTAATTTGACTTTTTTTTTTCTTTTAGTTTTATTTTAAATTTATGTTTGACATTTTTTTTTATTTTCAGTTTATTCCTTTTTTTTTCGCGTGTTAAATTGTTACTCGTTCAGAGTTGACCAAATTTGCAAAAATGTCTTCATTTAATTTTGTTCCGTTGTTCTATTTAGTAACCATGTACAGTATCACTTCGTACAGTTTCGACCCGTTTACGAATCCGAGTACTTTAAAAAAATCTTTTTGCAGTAGAAAGAGGTAATTGATTAAAAATAACCAAAAAAACTATGCAAAAACGAAAATTTTAGTTTTACATATTTTTAAGCAGAAGTAGTGTTTTATTTTAATTAGTCTTAAACGCTTTCTAGTGACTTATTTAACCAATTACATGATTGTACTTAAAAAATGTTTGACGGACTACAAAAACAAGGTCGCGGGCAGCAGAAATTTCTTTTGATGGCAGCATTCCATTTTAAATAACAATGTGCTGGCGGGATGCAGATTTAACCTTTGCGGGCCTCAGTTTATCGACCATCAGTTCGAGTGATGCTAAAATAATTTAATAAGTATATCCAAAATTTAAATTAACTATTTTAGATATCAATAATGATTTAATATACTTTAAACTTGTCAGCTTTCTAAACAAATAATAACCAAGAAGTTTTAACACTTATATTCTCTAACATTTATACAAAAGTAAAAAATTAAATGGTCATAAATTAACAATTCGTAGAATTTAAATCACTACTTACTGTTTTAAACTTAAATAAAGAAAACTGATTCATAGAGTAATAAGTTTTTAAATAAGAGATATTGGATAATTAACGTTAAATACTATACAGCTGTTTTTATTTTAATAAAGATGACTAGAAGTTATATCTTACGGTGTTGAATAATATAGTTTTTCATAAGCTTAAAAACTTATAATTAAACTTTATAGCATTTTGTAATGATAAATTATAGTTTAATATTTTGTTCATATAAATGTAGTCAAAAATTTTTAGAATGATAAAGTTATATTTAAAACTATTAATGTAAATGATAAAAATAAACTTAATAGCTAACAAGTATATGTAAATATACTTTGACAAGCAAGCAACAAAATTATTTTCAGTTATTCACTAGCTATATAGAAACAATTAAATTTAAGTTATAATCAAGTAAGTACGTTTAGGAAAAAAATATATATAGTTTGATTAGTAAAAAACAAATTAAGAGTGAACTCAATCAGTGCTATACACTTAACTTAGCAAAACGGTTAATAAATGTTATTGATATATATATTGTTGTGTTTTTTATCATTTGTAATGAATAGGAACGGGCAAATATTCACAAAGACTTTTTACTAAAGGTACAAACTTGCACAAAGAGATATTTTTACAAATAGGGTCATTTATCTACGAGAGTGATAATACAATAAAAATGATTATTAAAAAATATGAAATAATATGAGTTAAAATGTAGTTATCAACCGAATGTAATTGGTGCACAACTATTCAAATTCGGACAACTCAAATTCCGACAATTCGAATTGTTGAAAATAAGTTGAAACGGCAACAATTTAAAAAGTAACGTACATTTTACAAAAAAAAAGGAAATACATATAAAGGTCATTTTAATATCTACAAGTCATTTTTTTCTTTTCGATAAAAATTAAACATAATTTGAAATTCGTTTAAATAAAATAAAAAACATAGCTATTTTTAGTAATTTTAAAATATTTTAAAAAATATTTGAGATTTTGAAAAAAGAAAAAAAATGGCTTGTAGATATTAATATGACCTTTATATTTATTTCTTACTTTTGTAAAATATAATAAGATCTACATATGTGTTTTTTATTTTTTTTAATTTTAATCATTTATTAAAATATAGTTTTTTAAATATTTAATCAAGAATTTAAATTGTCGGAATTTGAGTTGTCCGAATTTGAATTGTCATATAATCAAAAGTAATTGTTAGGGATAACAGTTGAAGCAAAAATTGTTTTTTTAATTGCTAATATTATTATCATTAAAAAAAATTACAAAAAATTGAATAACATATATTATTAAAAAAAAAAAACATTATTAACACACAGTAATGGTTAAGTTATGAGTGATAGTAAAAAGAAAACAATTAAAAGCAAATAATATTTAATGAATACTAACTGATGCAAAAAATAAGATAATAATTAAATAACATTAATTGTTAAAAAAAATTATTGACTAAAGGTAAGCATTAGGGATAACAGCGATAATAAATATGGAAAAATTAAATTAACAAAATAAATCAAATTTTAAAAACTACTAACAAACTTAAATAGGTTTAAATATGAATCAACCCTTTAGAAGTGTCTTCGTTCAAAATAGTCTTGTGCAAAAGTCACCGATTCGTGAAAAAGTGCCCCTTCGTTCAAAAGCGTCTTCTTGCAAAATTGTTGATTCGTAATATTTTCTCCTAACTGTTTACGAAAACTTAGCTTAAAAACTGCTAAGTTCAATAGTGTAAATATTTATTCTACCATAATGTCGATAATTAGTAATCATTTTCAAATTGTTGGTAATGTCTTTATAGGTTAAAAGTAGTTGGACAAGGAAAAACTCTTTATAAAGTTTACTATGTTTAAATAAACAAGTATCTGAAATATGAAACAAGGTTTTAAAAAAATGTTTCATCTTGTTTTTTAAAAATGTATGGTTTTAATTAAGTATTATTAAAAACATACATATGCAAAGTTAAATATAAGTTTAAATAAAAGATTTTTCAAAATTAATAAAATTTCAGTAGTTGATTTAATGAAAAGCTTTAATACAATATCAAAAATGGAAAGAAATAAATGCTAACTATCATATGTTAGCAAGAATTTAGTGATTTCAAGTTAAAATTGTCATATAAATTGTTTTTTCTTTATCAGTATTCTGTTATAATTTGCTTATTTTTTAGAATTTCGAATTAGCTAAGTATGTAAATAAAATAAAAAAGTTTTTAAAATAAGAATAAGCGTTCTGCTTATGCAGTCTATAAAAAATAGTATTAAAACTTTGTGATTATAAAAAAATAATAACTTTGTCTTTGTTATATATCTTCATTGGTCAGAAAGAATGTAAAAACTTCTCATCACTTTTCTTCTTAATTTATTTTATATTAAATATTTGCTTAACCAAACCGAATAAAAATTACTCATTATTTAAGATAATTAAATATTCAGTAGAGCATCATGGATTATGACGGAGGAGAACGTAACCCGTTGCAGTATCACATAAGAAACAGTGGAAGGGATGTCCAATGGAGAAGTGACAATTTTGATTATTCAATTTTATCAAGGTCCTACCCACGAAATAACACTACACGATCGAGCTGCCAAGAAGTAATTAATGCATTTTTGGATGCGAAAATAGTGATGACCAGAAAATTGAAAGACGAATGGTAAAATATGATTTAGAATGTTCGATTTGCCAAGATTGATTTAGTGCTCCGAATAATAAATTATATACTTATTTCTGGCTTCCTCATTTAAAAAAAAACCTAATAGCAATTGTAAGGGTTAAATAGGAAGCTTTTAACTTTAGTAAGACGTATTAAAGTTAAATTATTCTATCGTATTTACTTACATAGAAAATAAACGATTTAATTAATCTTGTATTTAATTAATGTAGCGCTCCAATATGATTTGTAAATGCTTAACTATAATTTTAAATGACTATTTAAACTGTTTATTTCAATAATAAGATTTTGTGACTGACTTAACTCTAATTGTCTTTCCTAATATTTTTAAATGTATCAAATGTCGACAAATTATGGCAAGCTATAAAATTTTAAAAATACATGTCAAAAACGATTACTAGAAATGAAAAATAATTGAATTAAAATAACAAACAAGTGATCTTTTATTTTAAATTGAAATTACAAACGTTATGTTATATTTTACCGAAACTTGATTAAGATTTTTGTACCAAGTTGTTTATCTGAATATTTTAGAATAAATAAAATATATGCAGGAGGTACTTATCATGAAATAGAATCTATAAAATTGTGTAAAACTGTTTGAATTAGTGTTCCTCCAATAGCTGTAGATATTAGTTTTAACTTATTTCACATAAATTAAAAATACTTATTGTACAACATATCATTATAAAGTTACTAAACTTTTTTTAAAAGTATTCGAGTTCATTTACGTCTGCTACTTTAAAAAAAAATAAAGTATTTATACAACATTCAAGTAAAATAGTTAAATATGTTTTAAAACCAACTTGTAAGATACAAGTTTACTAAAATTTATAGTAAAAATATAAACTAAAATTTAATCAAGTTTATAACAACTCTTTTTGTAGAAAGTTTGATATATATTAACAAATGAATAAGTCATATATTCACAAATTTTTCGAAAATAACCGTCAGCACTATGTGAGAAAAGGTTGAATTTGATCCACTAAATAAGAAGACTTAGTATACTATTATTACTTAGTTTTTGACTACATATGTATATAAAAATAATATCAAATTATAGATTATCGTTACAAAATGCGATAAAGTTTAGTTAAATGTTTTTTAGCTTACCAAATACTATTATATTTAACACTGTCTGAATAATACTATAACTTCTAGTCAACTCATTTAAGTAGCAATAGCTGTAAAGTGTTTAACGTTTATTATCCATCATTTTTTTCTTAAGAACTTATTACTCTACGAATTGATTTTGTTCATATGTGTTAAAAACAGTAAATAAAGAATAAAATTCTATGAGTTTTTACTTTATGACTTCTTGAAACTTTAATTTTTTTTGTACATCTGTTACTATTTTAGATTATTGTAAAATTTTGTGCTTATAGTTTGTCTTCAAACTTCAATAAAATTTAAAGTCTGTTAAACTGGTAATAATTATGAGAATTAAACAAAATTTTTGCATATACTTCTTAAATAGTTTTACTATCATTTAAATCTTTTATTAATAACATTTTATGTGTGTTTATATTTTTATTCAAAATTGACATCTAATTATAAATAAGATAAAGTATTCTAAACTTGGGATACAAAATTTAAAGCGAGAGATCATCATACTCTTCAACAGTGACGTAACAATAATTCAATCACAAACACTTTATTATATTTCTTTAATAGTTTAAAGCAAGTTTTCAAGTAGTCAATTGAACATTCTGAATTATATTTTACCACATTTCAAAACCACTGTAAAGTGGTTATTAATTGGAATTAATAGTAAACTATCTGTCATCAAATAAATGATATATAACATATGCTATACAGATAAAGATCATTTTAATCTTAGCATTTTTAAACAAGTGTTTCATTATTTAATTTTTTTAGAGTACATTTGAATATTTTATTGAAAACATTATTTTTAAACTTTAACATATTTTACATTGTTGTAAAGTAGTTAAAATTATTCTAAAATACAAATTAAAATACTTGTAGTACTTTTTAAGTTTTAATGTATAAAAAAGTTTCGTTGGCATTACTTTTAGTTATGATTTTTAATTGATTTTGGTACCACTTTAGATTTAGTCTGTTGTAGTTGTTGTTAGTTTTAGTTTTACTCACACTTCGAGTTTATAACTTTTTTTGGCATTGCTTATATATGTAAGTTAAGTTTAAATTAGTTCAAATTACACGTTTTGTTTTACTCATTTTTAACTTTATATAAAGTCCTTTAAAAACCTATAATTTAACAGCATATTATGTATTTGGCTAAACATTAACACTGACTAATATACTTATGTCTTAGTCAACTCCGTATAACATTCTAGTAAACCTTTTGATTTCATATATACAATATTTATTTTAAAACTACCTACTAGCACTGTAAATTTAATTTTAAAACTATTTTGTGGTATTTTTTTAGCACATTTAAAAAAAAGAACCTTGTTGGAATAAATGATTTTTGCGTATT
Source organism: Thalia democratica (assembly GCF_965202585.1). Taxonomy (NCBI): domain Eukaryota; kingdom Metazoa; phylum Chordata; class Thaliacea; order Salpida; family Salpidae; genus Thalia; species Thalia democratica. Next base: position 82,176 of record NW_028139362.1, on the reverse strand, counting down.
TAATAATTTACAAACTTTTATAAATTGTATATTCAGTGGACGCATAAAAGTCTATTTTTATTAGTCTCAAACATAGTTTAGCAAATAATATAAATAAATAAAACTTAAGCTTTTCAATGAATATTTTAAGAATAGAACAAGAATTTTCTCTCTTTTTGAACAAAAATAAAAAGATTGAGTTGCACTAAAACATTCATCGTTTATTAATGTTTTAAAATATTTAAATTAAAACATTTTAAACAATCATAAAAACTTAAAATACAAAAAATAATAATAACAACATATTTCATCTGTTGAGACGAGGAGAAGAAAAAAAAAGTTAAAAATAAATCGATAAGTACTTTAGATATACTCTAGCCTTAAAAATACATTTTAAAATTAGTTATTACCAAGTAATTAGGTTTTTAAAATTAATAATCAGTTTTATTTAAAAATAAATTAAGAGTAAACCCAATCAATTCTATACATGGAAATTAGAAAAAAAAAATTGAAGAGTTTTTTTAATATTGTAATGATTGTTTTTATGTCATTTGTAATAAATGAGAAATGGTCAAATATGCTCGGAAACTTATTTTCCAAAGGGTTAATCTTGTACTTAGGGACACTTTTACACAAAGGGTCATTTTTGTACGAGAGTAAGAAATAAAATGAACGTTAGTATAAATAAATATTTAAAAAAATTGAAAAATAATTACAAACCGAAAGTAAATGTTAGAGATAACATTATTAGTTGAAATAATGATATAAAAAAAAAGACTAATAAAGTTATTATATTGAAAAAAGGAGAAGAATAAAGTAATAAAAGTATATAAAAATAAAATTTCTCGACTTATATTAAGGTTAGAGTTAACAGTGATAGTAAAGAAAAACGATAAAAAGCAAATAATGAATACTACTAATGTAAAACAAAATAAAAATAATAGAAAAACTTAAAAAAAAGCTACTGTCCAAAGGTAAGTTTTAGAGTAGAAGTGGGCAACGTTTTTTTATCAACGGGCTGGATCCAGAAAAATTAATTTTTTTGCTGGCCGGAGCATTTCGAATTAGTGATTTACCGGATCCAGGCCGAAGAATAATTTTTGAGATCCGAATCCGACTTGAAACTAATTTTAAGCCGAGACCAAGATCCGGTCAGATTTTTGTTTGAATAAAAGGTTCGGATCAGATGGAATCTAATATACAGTATATACATGTAATATACATGTATATACAGTTGATCACTTTTTTGAATCCTTCAAATTTACAAAACTTTCTCAAGTCTTACATCTTAAGATGTAGATTAAGAAGTGTCAGATAATCAAATAGTGTCTATAAACAAATTTGACATACTAATTGACAAGATGCGTATGTAAAACATAATACTTAAAAAAACACTTTGCTTTTGGTAATTTTGCAAAAAAGTAATAAGAACACGAAAAATCAGGACAAAATAGTGTTTTTATTAGTACACATTAATTTATAAAGTCATTTTTAGCATGTTTTTTAAGAAAAAACTCTACAGTTTTGTTTTTAAAGTATTATTAAAATTTTTATAAAAATTTTGTAATATTCAACCTTCGCGGGCCTGTCACATCGCTTGCGGGCCGGAAATTTTCATTTGAGGGCCGGCTCCCATCAAAGTTTAAAAAACGGTCGGTGGCCGGTCTTTTTTACTCTGCGGACCGGATCCGACCCGCGGGCCGTACGTTGCCCAACCTTATGTTAGAGATAACATTGATAATAATATAGAAATAAATAGAATTATAGAAATTAATAAGCAAATTAAATAATTTTAAATAAACATGAACCCTTGAAAAGTGTCTTTATGCAAAAAGTGTTGTGCTAAAGTGACTCATTTGTGAAAATGTGAGCAGTTGTGCAAAAGCGTCTTCTTGCAAAAGTTTCCCTTCGTTGAAGTTTTACTTTTAGTCGTATCATGAAAAGTATTTTTATAAACTGCTAACTTTTATAGTTGTAAATATTTTTTCCACCATAGTGTAGATAATTAGTAATCATTAGTTGTACTTCTGTATTTAGTTCTTTAAAACATTTGTTTTTTTCTTCTAGTTTTATTTTAAATTTATGTTGTAGAAATTTTTGTAATTTTAGTTTATTTCTGTTTATTTTTTTTTTTGTGTTAAATTGTTACTCGTTCAGAATTGACCAATTGTGCGAAAATAACTTTATTTAATTTTGTTACCTTGTTCTAATTAGTAACCATGTGCAATTTCACTTCGTACAATTTTTACCCGTTTCCGAATCCAAGTACTTTAAAAAAAAAAAATTTCAGTAGAAATAGGTAATTGATTAAAGATAACTAAAAAAACAATGCAAAAACGAAAATCTTTATTTTACATATTTTTTAAGCCTAAGCAGTGTTTTTATTTCTTAATTAGTCTTAAACGCTTTCTAGTGACTTATTTAATCAATAACTTGCATGTACTAAAAAAAACATGTTTGACGGACTATATAAACAAGGTCGCGGGTAGCAGATATTTCTTTTGAGGGCAGCATTCCATTCAAAAGAACAATGTGCTAGCAATATGCAGGTTTAACCTTCGCTGGCCGCAGTTTATCGACCCTCAGTTCGAGTGATGCTAAAATAATTTAAGAATTATATGCTAAATTAAATTAGTTATTTTAAATATCAATAATACTTCATTATACTTTAAGCATGTCAGCTTTCTAAACAAATAATGATCAAGAAGTTTTAACACTTATATTCTTTTAACATTTATACAAAAGCAAAAAATTAAAAATCATAAATTAACAATTCGTAGAAATTAAATCACTATTTACTATTTCAAAATTAAATAAACGAAACTGATTCATATAGTAATAAGTTTTTAAATAAGAGATATTGGATAATTTACGTTAAATACTATACAGCTGTTTCTATTTTAACGAAGATAACTAGAAGTTATGGTATTAATCATTTAGTGTTGAATAATATAGTTTTTCATAAGCTTCAAAACTTATAATTAAACTTTATAGCACTTTGTAATGATAAATTATAGTTTAATATCTTGTTCAAATAAATGTAGTCAAAAAATTTTAGAATGATAAAGTTATATTTAAAATTATTAATGAAAATGATAAAAATAAAGAAAATAGTGAACAAGAATATGTAAAAATACTTTGATAAGCAAACAATAAAAGTTATTACCAGTTATTCACTAGCTTTAAAGAAACAATTAAATTTAAGTTATAATCAAGTAAGTACGTTTCAGGAATAAATAAATATAGTTTGATTAATAAAAAACAAAATTAGAGTAAACTCAATCAATGCTAAACACTTAACTTAGCAATAATGGTAATAAATATTATTGATATATTTATTGTTGTGTTTTTTATCATTTGTAAAGAATAGGAACGGGCAAATATGCACGAAGACTTTTTTACCAAAGGTACAAACTTGCGCAAAGAGATACTTTTACAACCAGGGTCATTTTTCTACGAGAGTGATAAAACAATAAAAGTGATTAAAAAAAAAAATGAAATAATATGAGTAAAAATGTAGTTATCTACCGAAAGTAATGGGTGCACAACTATTTTCATTCGGACAATTTAAATTTTGACAATTCAAATTCTTGAAAAAAAAGTTCAAACGGCCACAATTTAAAAACTAATGTATACTTTTCAAAAAAAAAACATATAAAAGTCATCTTAATATCTACAAGTCATTTTTTCCTTTTCGATAAAAATTAAACAAAATTTGAAATTAGGTTTAAATAAAATAAAAAACAAAGTTATTTTTAGTGATTTTAAAATATTTTGAAAAATATTTGAGATTTTGAAAAAAAATAAAAAATGGCTTGTAGATATTAATAAAATCTACATATGTGTTCTATATTTTTTTCAAATTTTAATTATTTATTGAGATATAGTCTTTTAAATAATTTTTCAAGAATTTGAATTGTCGGAATTTGAGTTGTCGAATTTGAATTGTCATGTAACCGAAAGTAATTGTTGAAATAACAGTTGAAGCAAAAATTGTTTTTTTAATTACTAATATTATTATCATTAAAAACAATGACAAAAAATTTAATAAAATATATTATTAAAAAAAAAAACAATATTAATGGCAAGTAATAGTTAAGTTATGAGTGATAGTAAAAAAAAACATAAAGAGCAAATAATAACTAATGAATACTAACTGATGCAAAAAAAAACATAATAATTAAATAACATTAATTGTTAAAAAAAGTTATCGACCAAAGGTAATTGTTAGGGATAACAGTGATAAAAAAGAGAAATAAAATAAATTAAAAAAATAAATAGAATATTAAAAATTTATAACAAATTAAATAGGTTTAAATAAGAATCAACCCTTTAAAAGTGTCTTCGTGCAAAATTGGCTGGTGCAAAAGTCACCCATTCGTGAAAAAGTGCCCCCTCGTGCAAAAGCGTCTTCTTGCAAAAGTGATGATTCGTAATATTTTGTCCTAACCGTTGACGAAAAGTTAACTTCAAAACTGCTAATTTCAATACTGTAAATATTTATTCTACCATAATGTAGATAGTTATTAATCATTTTTTAAACTGTTGGTAATGTCTCTATAAGTTATAAGTAGTTGGACAAGGAAAAAGTCTTAATGAAGTTTACTATTTTTAAGTATATAAGTATCCGAAATAAGAAACATGGTTTGAACAAAATGTTCCATCTTGTTTTTTTATAATGTATGGTTTTAATCATAGATTATTATAAACATACATATGCATAGTAAAGTATAAACAAAAATGTAAGATTTTTCTAAATTTAAAAATTTCAAAAAATTGATTTAATGAAAAGATTTAATACAACTCAAAAATGTAAAAAAAAAAAATAACTATCATAAGTTAGCAAATATTTAGTGATTTTAAGTTAAATTTGTCATATAAGTTGTTATTTCTTTATAAGTATTCTGTTATTATTTGCTTATGCTTTAGAAATTCTAGACACTGTTAAAATCTATAAAAGAAACAAGACTTAACAAATTTAATCTGCAACTTAGTACTAATATAATTATTTTGTTTTTGCTTTTTTTAATTGATAGAACAATCATTGCACTTATGTTGATTTCAAACATAAGCCACATGTTTATGTTTAATAAAACTGTTTAAAAGCTAAGTATGTGATTAAAATAAGAATTTATGAACCAGGTGTTCTGCTTATGCAGCTTATGAAAACAGTATAAGAAATTTGTTGTTATAAAATAAATTATCTTTGTTATTGTTATATATTTACATTGGTCACAAAGAACATTAAAAAGTCCTTCAAAATTATATTTTTAATAACTTTTCTTCTTAATTTATTTTACATTTAAGTATTTGCTTAACCAAACCGAAAAAAGTTACTGAATATTTTAGATAATAAAGTTTTTAGTAAAGCATCATGGATTGTAACGGAGTAGAACGTAACCCGTTGCAGTATCACATAAGAAATAGAGGAAGGGGTGTCCAATGGAGAAGTGACAATTTTTACCATTCATATTTATCAAGACCCAACCCACGAAATAACACTAAACGATCGAGCTGCCAAGAAGTAATTGATGCAATTTTGGATGAGAAAATAGTGATGATCAGAAAATTTAAAAACCAATGGTAAAATATAATTCAGAACGTTTGATTTGTAATGATTGATTCAGTTCTCCGTATAATAAATTATATACTTAATCCTGGCTTCCTTATTTAAATAAAACCTATTAGCAATTGTAAGGGTTGAGTTTGATCCACTAAGTAAGAGGACTTAGTATACTATTTTTACTTAGTTTTTAACTACTTATGTATATAAACAAAATATCAAATAATAGATTATCGTTACAAAATGCGATAAAGTTGAGTTAGAGTTTTTTAAGCTTAACAAAAACTGTTATATTTAACACTGTCTGACTAATACCATAAATTTTAGTCAACTAATTTAATTAGAAATAGCTGTAACGTGTTTAACGTTTATTATCCAATATTTTTTTTCTTACCAAATTATTACTCTATGAATTGATTTTGTTCGTTTATGTTCACAACAGAAAATAAAGAATAAAAATCTACGAGTTTTTAATTTATGACTCTTTAAATTTTTATTCCTAGATACATCTGTAAAAATTGTTAATTATTTAAAATTTCTTGCTTATAGTTTGTCTTCAAACTTCATAAAACTTAAAGTCTGTTAAACTAGTAATAATTATAAAACAAAAATATTTTTTTTTGTATACTCGTTAAACAGTTGTAACTATCATCTAAATCTTTTGTTATAAAAATTTTTTGCGTTTATATATTTTTATTTAAAAATGACATGTAATTATAAATAAGATAAAGTATTCTTAACTTGAATAATAAAATTAAAACCGAAAAATCATTGTACTCTTCAACAGTGACGTAACATTAATTCAAACACCAACACTTTGTTAAATTTCTCCAATATTTGCCAGCTAGTTTTCAAATAGTTAATTGAACATTCTATTTTATATTCTATCCCATTTCAAAAACACTGTAAAGTGGTTATTAATTGAAATCAAAGTAAACTATCTGTCAATAAAATAAGTGATAAACATAAAAAAAATATACAGATAAAGATCATTTTAATCTTAGCGTTGTTAAACAAATGTTTCATCATTTGATTTTCTTATAGTACATTTGTATATTTTGTTAAAAACTTTATTTGGAAACTATAACGTATTTTACACTGTTGTAAATTAGTTATAATTATTCTAAAAAATAATTTAAAATACTCGTAGTACCTTTTAAGTTTTAATGTATAAAAAACTTTCGTAGGCATTAGTTTTAGTTATGATTTTTAATCAGTTTTGGTACCACTCTTATATTTTAGTCTATTGTAGTTGTAGTTGTACTTACACTTTGAATTTTTAACTACTTTTGGCTTTGCTTACATTTAAATATTAAGTTTAAATTAGTTTTAGTAACACATTTTGTTTTACTTATTTTTAACTTTATATAAAGTTTTTTAAAAAGCCCTATTTAAACAGCACATTAAGTATTTGGCTAAACATAAACACTGACTAGTATACTTATGTCATAATCATTTCTCTATCACTATCGAGTAAACCTTTTGGTTTCATCTTAACAATATTTATTGAAAAACTACCTACTATCACTGTAAATTAAACTTTAAAACTCTTTTGTGGTATTTTATAGCATATTTTTTTTAAAACAACCTTATTTAAAAAACAGACTTTTTCATATTTAATAATTTACAAACTTTTAAAATTTGTATGTTAAGTGGACGCAAAAAATTTCTAATTCTATTAGTCTTAAACAATATAAATGAATAGTTCTTAGACTTTTTAATAAATATTTTAAGAATTAAACAAGATTTTCTTTCTTTTCGAAAAAAAAATAAAAAGATTGAGTTGCATTTAAAGCATTCGTCGTTTACTAGTCTTTAAAATATTTAAAATAAAAATATTTTAGATAATCATAAAAACTTAAAATATTAACTTGATAATAACAACAAATTACATCTGTTGAGACAAGAAAAAAAAAACTCAAAATAAATCCATAAGTACTTTAAATATACTCTAGCTTTAAAAATATATTTTAAAAATAATTATTACAAAGTAATTAGGTTTGAAAAATAAATAATCAGTTTTATTTTTAAATAAATTAAGAGTAAACCAAATCAGTTTCATACATGGAAAATAGCAAAAATTTTGAATATTTTTTTAATATTTATGGTTATTTTTATTACATTTGTAATAAATGAAAAATGGTCAAATATGCTCGAAGACTTTTTTGCCAAAGGGTCAATCTTGCACGTAGGGACACTTTTACACAAATGGTCATTTTGTACGAGAGTAAGAAATACAATGAACTTTAGTATAAATAAACATTTTAAAAATATTGTAAAATAAGTTACCAACCGAAAGTGAATGTTAGAGATAACAGTATTAGTTAAAACAATGACATGAAAGACGAACGAAATTATTATTTAAAAAAACGAGAAGAATAAAGTGATAAAACCAAAAAAAAAAATTGTATTTATCGACTTTTATTGAGGTTATAGTTACTAGTTAATGTAAAGAAAAACAAAAAAAAGCAAGTAATGAATACTACTAATATAAAAAAAAAATAAAAATAATAGAAAAACTTAAAAAAAAAAACTACTGTCCAAAGGTAAGTGTTAAAGATAACATTGATAATAAAAATAAATAAAGAAATTAATAACAAAATAAAATAATTTTATATTAAAAATGAACCATTGAAAAAAGTCTTCATGCAAAAAGTATAGAACAAAAGTGACCGATTTGTGCAAAATGTTCTTATTGAAAAAGTGTTCCTTCGTCAGGTTTTACTTTTAATCGTATCATGAAAAGTAAACTTCATAAACTGCTTACTTAAATAGTTGTAAACATTATTCTACCATAAAGTAGATAATAAGTAATCATTTGCTGTACTTCTGTATTTAGTTGTTTTAAACACTTGTTTTTTTAATTTAACTTTTTTTTTTATTTTTTTTTTAAATTTATGTATTAGAACCTAATTTATTTATGTATTTTTAGTTTATTTCTTTTTTTTTCTCGTGTTAAATTGTTACTCGTTCAGAGATGACCAAATGTGCAAAAATGTCTTTATTCAATTCTGTCCCCTTGTTCAATTTAGTAACCATGTGAATTTTCACTTCATAAAAATTTTGACCCGTTTCCGAATCCAAGTACTTTGAAAAAAAAAAATTTCAGTAGAAATAGGTAATTGATTAAAAAATAACCAAAAAAAAAACAATGCAAAAACGAAATTCTATATTTTACATATTTTTAAGCCGGAACTGTGTTTTTTTTTCATAATTAGTCTTAAACGCTTTCTAGTGACTTATTTAATAAATTACATTATTGAACTTAAAAAAATGTTTGACGGACTACATAAATAAGGTCGCGGGTAGCAGATATTTCTTTTGAGGGCAGCATTACATTCAAAATAACAATATGCTAGCGATATGCAGATTTAATCTTCGCGGGCCGCAGTTTATCGACCATCAGTTCTAATGATGCTAAAATGTATTAAGAAGTATATGCAAAATTTAAATTATTTATTTTAAATATCAATATTACTTTAATATACTTTAAACTTGTCAGCTTTCGAAACAAATAATAATAAAGAAGTTTTAACACTTATATCCTTTAAATATTTGTACCAAAGCAAAAAATAAATAAGTCATAAATTAACAAATCGTAAAAATTAAATCACTATTTACTGTTCTAAAATTAAATATATAAAAACGATTAATAGAGTAATAAGTTCTTTATAAGAGATAATGGATAATTAAAAATAAATACTATACAGCTGTTTCTATTATAATGAAGATGACTAGAAGTTATGGTATTAATCATACAGTGTTGAATAATATAGTTTTCCATAGCCTTAAAAACTTCTAATTAAACTTTATAGCATTTTGTAATGATAATTTATAGTTTGATATTTTATTTATATATACGTAGTCAAAAATTTTTAGAATGATAAAGTTATTTAAAAATATAAATGAAAAGGCTAAAAACAAATGAAATACCTAACAAGTATCTATAAAAGTATCTTAATTTTTTTAAAAAAAGAACTTATATTTATTTTTGAAACGTAATTACTTGGTAATAACCAATTAACCAAAAGTGTCTTCTTGCAAAAGTGTTGAACTGTAATATTTTCTCCTAAAAACATTTGTATATTTTATTGAAAACTTTATTATGAAATTATAACATATTTTATATTGTTATAAAGTAGTTATAATTATTCTAAAAAACAATTCGAATTAGTCGTAGTACTTTTTAAGTTATAACGTATAGAAAACTATCGTCGGCATTAGTTTCATTTATAACTTTTAATTGATTTTGGTACCACTTTATATTTAGTCTATTGTAGTTGTAGTCAGTTTTAGTTTTACTCAAACTTTGAGTTTTTAACTATTTTTGGTTTTGCTCAAATATGTGTATTAAGTTTAAATTGGTTAGAGTTACACATTTTGTTATACTAATTTTTAACTTTATATAAAGTATTTTAAAAAGCCCAATTTAAACAGCACATAATGCATTTGGCTAAACATAAACACTGACTATTGAATTATGTCATAGTCAACTCTCCATTACTATATAGTAAACCTTTTGGTTTCATGTTTAAATATTTATTTTAAAACTACCTACATTCACTGTAAAATTATACTTTAAAACTATTTTGTTGTACTTTTTATTGATATTATTTTTAAATCAACCTTATTTGAAAAAATGATTGTAGCGTATTTAATAATTTACAAACTTTTGAAATCGTGTATTCAGTGGACGCAAAAAAGTCTATTTTTATTAGTCTTAAATAAAGTTTAGCAAATAATATAAATGAATAATTTTAAACTTTTCAATAGAATCTTTTGAAAATTGAACAAGGTTTTTCTTTCTCATCGAACAATACGAAAAAGATGGAGTTGCATTTAAACATTCATCGTTTAACAATGTTGTAAAGCATTTAAAATAAAAATATTTTAACTAATCATAAAATCTTGAAAAATTAACTTAATAATAACAACATATTACATCTGTCGACACGAGAAGAAATCTATAAGTACTTTAGATATACTCTAGCTGGAAAAATAAATTTTAAAATCAGTTATTACCAAGTATTTAGGTTTTTAAAAATAAATAATCAGAATTATTTAAAAATAAATTGACATTTAACCCAATCAATTCAATACATGTAAATTAGGATAAAATTTGATTAATATTTTCAATGTTGTTATGATTGTTTTTATATCGTTGGTAATAAATAAGAAATGGTCAAATATGCTCAAAGACTTTTTTGCCAAAGGGTCAATCTTGCACGAATGGACACTTTTACACAAAGGATCATTTTGTACGAGAATAAGAAATAAAATGAAAGATAATATAAATGAATATTTATAAAAAATTGAAAAATAAGTCAACAACCGAAAGTAAATGTTAGAGATTATAGTATTAGTTGACATAATGATAAAAATAAAGAATAATAAAATTATCAATTAAAAAAATCGAGAATAATGAAGTAATAAAACTATATAAAAATAAAATTTATTGACTTATAGTGAGGTTAGATTTAACAGTGATAGTAATGAAAAACAATAAAAAGCAAATAATAACTAATGAATACTAACTGATGCAAAAAAAAGATATAATAATAAAATAATATTAATTGCAAAAAAAAATATTGACTAAAGGTAAGTTTTAGGGATAACAGTAATAATAAAAATAGAAATTAAAAAAAATTAACAAAAAAAAAGGAATATTAAAATTTTTTAACAAAATAAAATAGTTTATTTAATGTATGGTTTTAATCAAATATTATTATAAAAAACATATGCAAAATTAAATATATTTGTAAAATGTAAGATTTTTTTAAATTAAAAAAAATGCAAAAATGTGATTTTATGGAAAGCTTAATACAATTTAAAAAATGGAAAGAAAAAAGCTAACTATCATAAGTTAGCAAAGATTTAGTGATTTCAAGTTAAACTTGTCATATAAATTGTTTTTTCTTTATCAGTATTCTGTTATTATTCGCTTACACTTTAGAATTTCTAGACACTCTTAAAATTTATAAAAGAAACAAAACAATTAACAAATTTAATCTGGAACTTAGTACTAATATAGTTACTAAATTTTATCATTTTAGTAAAAACTGATAGAACAATTATTGCACTCATGTTCAAACATAAGCCACGTATTTATGTGTAATAAAACTGTTTAAAAAGCTAAGTATGTAAATAAAATATAAATTTATGAACAGTTATTCTGCTTATGTAGTTTATGAAAACAGTCTCAAAACTTTGAGGTTATAAAAAAAAAATCTTTATTTTTGTTATACATTTACATTGGTCACAAAGTACGTTAAAAGTCCTTCAAAATCATATTTTTAATCACTTTTTTTCTTAATTTATTTTACATTTAAATATTTGCTTAACCCAACCGAAAAAAAATTACTAATTTTATTAGATAATTAAATATATAGTAAAAGCATCATGGATAATGAAGCAGTGGAACGGAACCCGTTGCAGTATCACATAAGAAACAGAGGAAGGGATGTCCAATGGAGAAGTGACAATTATGATGATTCAATTTTATCAAGACCCAACCCACGAAATAACACTGAACGATCGAGTTGCGAAGAAGTAATTGATGCATTTTGGATGCGAAAATAGTGATGACAAGAAAATTTAAAGTCCAATGGTAAAATATAATTCAGAATGTTAAATTTATAATGATTGATTCAGTGCTCCGTATAATAAATTATTTACTTATTTTTGGCTTCTTTATTAAAATAAAACCTATTAATAATTATAAGGGTCAAATAAGAAGCTTATAACTGTAGTAAGACGTATTAAAATTCAACTATTGTATCGTATTTTTTTACATAGAAATTAATCAATCTTGTATTTAATTATTGTAGCGCTTCAATATAATTTGTAAATGCTTAACTATAATTTAATTGAATATTTGGACAATTTATTTCAATTATAAGATTTTGTACCTTATTTAACTTTAATTGGCTTTCATATAATTTTTAAATTTACAAATGATAACAAACTATAGCAAGCTACAAGATTTTTAAAATACATGTCTAAAAAGTATACCAGAAATGAGAACAATTGAATTAAAAAAAAAAATAGTGATCTTTTATTTTAAATTAAAACTATAAACTTTATGTTATATTTTAACGAAACCTGATTAAGATTTTTGTACCAAGTTGTTTATTTGAATAGTTTAGAATAAAAAATACATACAGGAGGTAGTTATCAAGAAATAGACGCTAAAAAATTGTGTAAAATTGTTTGAATTAGTGTTCCTCCCATAGCTGTAGATATTAGTTTTAAATTATTTCACATAAATTAAATATACTTGTTGTACAACATATCATAATAAAATTACTGAGCTTGTTTAAAAATATTTGAGTTATTTCACGTATCCTACTTTAAGAAAAATAAAGTTTTTTTCTCAACATTCAAGTAAAATAGTTAAATAAATTTCTAAAAAAACTTGTAAATATAAGTTTGTCTAACAATTATAGTAAAAGTATTAACTAAAATACAATCAAGTTTAAAAAAACTCTTTTTGTAGAAAGTTTGATGTATATTAACAAATGAATAAGAAATATTTTCACAAATTGTTTATAAAGACCGTTATCACAATGTGATGAAAACATTGAGTTTGATCCACTAAGTAAGAGGACTTAGTATACTATTATTACTTAGTTTTTGACTACATATGTATATAAATAAAATATCAAATTATAGATTATGTTTACAAAATGCGATAAAGTTTAGTCAGAAGTTTTTAAGCTTACCAAAAACTTTTATATTTAACACTTTCTGACTAATACCATAAATTCTAGTCAACTCATTTAAGTAGAAATAGCTGTAACGTTTTTAACGTTTAATATCTAATATTATTTTCTTAAAAACTTATTACTCTATGTATTAATTTTTTAATTTATTTTTAAAACAGTAAATAAAGAATAAATTATACGAGCTTCGACTTAATGAACTTATTTTTGAACTTATTTTTTTGGTATATTTGTTAAAATTGTAAATTATTCTAAAATTTCTTGCTTATAGTTTGCTTTCTAACTACATAAAATTTAAAGTCTGTGAAACTAATAGAAATAATAAATAAATAAAATTATTGCATATACTTCTTAAATTTTTTTACTATCAACTATATCTTTTGGTAATTACATTATATGTGTTTATATATTTTTATCGAAACTGACATCTAATTATAAACAAGATAAAGTATTCTAAACTTGGGATACAAAATTTAAAGCGAGAGATCATCGTACTCTTCAACAGTGACGTAACATTAATTCAATCTCAAACACCTTGTTAAATTTTTCCAATAGTTGTCAGCTAGTTTTCAAATAGTCAATTGAACATTAAATTAATGTTAAAATGTTAATTTTAATGTCTAAATTATATTCTAGCACTTTTTAAAACCACTGTAAAATGGTTATTAATTTAAATTAAAGTTAACTACCTGTCATCAAATAGGTGATAAATAACAAAAACTATACAGATAAAGATCATTTTAATCTTAGCGTTTTTAAAAAAGTGTTTCATCATTTGATTTTTTTAAAGTACATTTGTATATTTTATTTAATACTTTATTTGGAAGTTAAAACATATTTCACACTGATGTAAAGTAGTTTTAATTATTCTAAAAAACAAATTAAAATACTCGTAGTACTTTTTAAGTTTGAATTTATATAAAACTTTCGTTGACATTAGATTTAGTTATAAGTGTTAATCTGTTTTGGTACCATTTCAGTTTAAATCTATTGTAGTTGTAGTCAGTTTTATTATTTTTCACAATTTGAGTTTCTAACTATTTTTGGCTTTGCTTACATATGTATATTAAGTTTAACTTAATTTTATTTACATATTTTGTTTTATTAATTTTTAACTTTATAAAAAGTCCTTTAAAAAGCCTTATTTCAACAGCACATTATGTATTTCGCTAAATATTAACACTGACTAATATATTTACGTCATAGTCAACTCTCTATTACTATCTAGTAAACCTTTTGGTTTCATCTTAACAATACTTATTTTAAAACTATCTATTATCACTATAAATTAAGCTTTAAAACTTTTTTGTGGTTTTTTTACCATTTTCTTTTAAAAACGACCTTATTTAAAAAAATGATTTTTGCGTATTTAATAACTAACAAACTTTTGAAAATAGTATATTCAGTGAACGCAAAAAAAGTTTAGTTTTATTAGTCTTAAATACAGTTTAGCAAATAATACAAATGAATAGTTATCAGAACTTTTAAATAAAATATTTTAAGAATTAAACAAGATTTTTCTTTCTTTTCTAATAAAAAGAAAAAAATTTAGTTGTATTAAAACGTTCATCGTTTAATAATGTTTTTAAATAATTAAAATAAAAAAATTTTAAACAAGCATAAAAACTTAAAATATTAACTTAATAATAACAACATATTACATCTGTCGAGACGAGAAGTAAAAAGAAAACTAAAAATAAATCCATAAGTACTTTAGATATACTCTAGTCTAGAAATATATTTTTATATTAGTTTTACCAAGTAGTTAGGTTTAAAAAATAAATAATCAGTTTTATTTAAAAATAAATTAAGAGTAAACCCAATCAATTCTATACATGGAAATTAGAAAAAAATTTAAAATTATTTTTTATACTTTTATGATTGTTTTTATATCATTTGTAATAAATAAGACATAGTCAAATATGCTCGAAGACTTTTTCGCCAAAGGGTCAATCTTGCACGTAGGGACACTTTTACACAAATGGTCATTTTTGTACGAGAGTAAGAAATAAAATGAAAGTTAGTATAAATAAATATTTATAAAGAATTGAAAAGTAAGTTACCAACCGAAAGTAAATGTTAGAGATAAGAATATTAGTTGAAATAATGATAAAAAAAAGACTAAAAAAATTATTTTCAAAAAAAGCAAGAATAATAAAATAATAAAACTATATAAAATTAAATTTATCGACTTATATTAAGGTTAGAGTTAACAGTGATAGTAAAGAAAAACAATAAAAAGCAAAAAATGAATACTACTAATGTAAAAAAAAGTCAAGTAATAGAAAAACCTAAAAAAAAAGCTAATGTCCAAAGGTAATATTAGACATAACAGTGATAATAAAAATAAGGAAATAAATAGATTTATAGAAATTAATAACAAAATTTAATAATTTTAAATAAAAATTAACCCTTGAAAAGTGTCTTCATGCAAAATGTTTGTGCAAAAGTGAGCAGTTGTGCATAAGTGTCTTATTTAAAAAGTGTTCCTTCGTCAGGTTTTACTTTTAATCGTTTCATGAAAATTAAGCCTCATTGACTGCTAAATTAATTAGCTGTAAATATTATTATACCATAATGTAGATAATAAGTAATCATTTGTTGATCTTCTGTATTTAGTTGTTTAAAACACTTGTACTTTTAATTAGACTTTTTTTTTTCTTTTAGTTTTATTTTAAATTTATGTTTGAAATTTTTTTTTTATTTTCAGTTCATTTCTTTTTTTTTTCGCGTGTTAAATTGTTACTTGTTCAGAGTTGACCAAATGTGCAAAAGTGTCTTTATTTAACTTTGTTCCGTTGTTCTATTTATTAACCATGTACAGTATCACTTCGTACAATTTCGACCCGTTTGCGAATCCGAGTACTTTAAAAAAAATCTTTTTGCAGTAGAAAGAGGTAATTGATTAAAATAACCAAAAGAACTATGCAAAAACGAAAATCTTAATTTTACATATTTTTAAGCCGAAGCAGTTTTTTTTTTTTTAATTAGTCTTGAATGCTTTCTAGTGACCTATTTAATCAATAATATGACTGTACTTATAAAAAAATATTTGACGGGCTACATAAACAAGGTCGCGGGCAGCAGTTATTTCTTTTTAGGGCCGCATTCCATTTAAAATAACAATGTGCCGACGAGATGCAGACTTAACCTTCACCGGCCGCATTTTATCGACCATTAGTTTGAATGATGCTCAAATAATTCAAAAAGTATATACAAAATTTAAATTAATTAATTTATGTAAATAATACGTTAATATACTTTAAATTTTTCAGCTTTCTAAACAAATAATGATCAAGAAGTTTTAACACTTATATCCTTTTAACATTTGTACCAAAGCAAAAAATAATTAAGTCATAAATTAACAATTCGTAAAAATTTAATCACTACCTACTATTTTAAACTTAAATAAACATAAACGATTTATAGAGTAATAGGTTCTTTAATAAGAGATATTGGACAATTAACGTTAAATACTATACAGCAGTGGCGTAGCGTGGTATTTTGGTCAGGAGGTGCGCAAATTTTTTTCTCAAAAAATCCTCTAAATTAAAATTTTTGTATTTAGCTATAAAAAAAACTTTTTATAAGCAATAGAATTGAAATAAATTTATTAAGTAAAATAAGTTCGTTAACTATTTTAAAAAACTTTTTTATATTACAAAATTAAACAATTAAATAAAAGTATAAATTTCATTAGAATTACGCATAAATGTAAAATTACTAAATAATTTTTTTTATTACTTATAGTAAACTTTATATCTTTAAAAATTAATATATTCAATAAAACGAAAGTAGCTGTTTTATTTCCGAAAAAAATATCAGTCTCTTTAATTTACAATACGACAGTGATAACAACACCTCATTGCACATAGTTTTAATAAAGTTACAGATAAGTTAAAATAGACAAACTTTATAACTGTTATTAGATTTTATTACAACTTTTAAATTTAGTTAAAAGTATATTTTCTAAATTTAGTTCATTTAATTGTATTTGTTTAAAATAAAAATCACAAACAAAGTTTATTTCTCATAGGCCGACACGCTTATCTTGTTTGTTTACCAAAATAAAGTTCAGAAAACTAGCAGTAGTCTTAACGATGTAGCATAAAAAAAAATTGTAAAATTGTTAAATTTTTCTTTAAGCGTGACGTATTTTTGTAAACTTTTTGTAGAAAAATAATCTGACATATGGTTATACTACAGCGGTGCGCTTTATTAATTGCGTGCTTTTTGAGTCTAAATTCTTATGAAGTTATTGAACTTATAAAATTTTTTCTCATGGAGTTTTTCATCAACATCGGTGCGCATTTGCAATTACGCACCGAATCAGTATATTGAGTAATAACATGTACTTTCCTAAATTGTCACTAATTGGTATTCAAAATTTCGTTTAACTTTTTGAATACTAGATAAACATAGTTGAAAAAGGCAAACTAATCAGAAAAAAAAAACTATAAAAGATAAAGATATTACATTATTTTTTTTACATTTTTCTTTTTTGGGTGGCACGCATGTGCCAATGTCCCTCCCCACGCTACGCCCCTGCTATACAGCTGTTTCTATTCTACTGAAGATGATTAGAAGTTATGTTACTAGTTCTACAGTGTTGAATAATATAGTTTTTTAAAAGCTTAAAAACTTATACTTAAACTATAAAGCAATTTTAATGATAATTTTAAGTTTGATGCTTTGTGCATATATATGTAGTCAAAAGTTTTATAATGAGAAAGTTATATTTAAAGCTATGAATGAAGAGGAAAAAAATAAAGGAAATAATTAACAAGTATCTGTAAAAATACTTTATCAAGGAAACAATAAAAATTAATATTAGTTATTTACTAGCTTTAAAGAAACATTTAGATTTAAGTTAGAATCAAGTAAGTACGTATCAGAAAAAAAAAATTATAGATTGATTAGTAAAAATCTATTTAAGAGTAAACTCAATTGATGCTACACATTTAACTTAGCAAAAATGTAAATTAAAGTTTTTGATATTTTTTTTTTTTGTTTTTTATATCATTTGTAATGAATAGGAACGGGCAAATATGCCCAAAGATTTTCTTACCAAAGGTACAAACTTGCGCAAAGAGACACTTTTACAAAGAGGGTCATTTTTCTACGAGAGTTATAATACAGTAAAAATAATTATTGAAAAAAAAAGCAATAATAAAAGTAAAAATTTAGTTACCAACCGAAAGGAATTGTTAGGGATAACAAATGAAGCGAAATTATTTTTTATAAATAGTAATATTAATATCATTTTTAAAAAAATGAGAAATATTTATAAATTATATTAATAAAAAAAACATCATTGACCAACTGTAATGGTTAGCTTATAAGTGATAGTAAAGAAAAACAATATAAAGCAAATAATAAGTAATGAATACTAATTGATGCAAAAAGAAAAGATAATTATAAAATAATAATTAGTAATTGACCAAAGGTAAGTGTTAAGGATAACAGTAATAATAAAATGAGAAAAAAAAATTAACAAAATAAATGGAATATTAGACATTTTTTACAAAATTTAATAGATTTAAATAAAATCAACCCTTTAAAAGTGTCTTCGTGAAAAATTGTCTGGTGCAAAATTCACCAATTCGTTAAAAAAAGACCCCTCGTGCAAAAGCGTATTCTTAGAAAATTAGTTAATTCGTACTATTTTATCCTAACAATTATACGAAAAGTTAGCTTCAAAACTGCTAATTTCAATAGTGTAAATATTTATTTTATCATAATGTAGATAATTAGTAACCATTATTTAAACTGTTGGTTATGTCTCTATAAATTATAAGTAATTGGACTAGGAAAACGTCTAAGAGAAGTTTACTATGTTTAAATATATAAGTATCTGAAAGATGAAACAAGGTTTGAACAAAATGTTTCATCTTGTTTTTTTCAAATGTATGGTTTAATCAAATATTATTATTAACATACATATGCAAAATTAAATATAAGTGTAAAATGTAAGATTTTTCAAAATCAATAAAATTTAAATAATTGATTTAATGAAAATCTTTAATACAACTTATAAAATTGAAAGAATGAAATACGAACTATCATATGTTAGCAAAGATTAAGTGATTTCAAGTTAAATTTGTCATATAAATCGTTTTTTCTTTATCAGTATTCTGTTATTATTTGCTCATACTTTAGAATTTCTAGACACTGTTAAAATCTACAAAAGAAACAAAAGATTTAAAAAATTAATTCTGCAACTTAGTACTAATTTAGTTATTTATTTTTAAGCTTTTTAGTAAAAATTGATTCAAACATAAGCCACATGTGTATGTGTAATAAAACTGTTCAAAAAGCTAAGTATGTAAATAAAATAAAAATTAAAAATGTTATATAAATAAGAGTAGGTTTTCTGCTTATGCTGTTTATAAAAATAGTATCAAAACTTTTTGGTTATAAAATAAATTATCATTGTTTTTGTTATATATTTACATTGGTCACTAAAAAAGGTTAAAAAGTCCTTTAAAATTTTATTGTTTAATTTATTTATTCCTTAATTTTTTTTACATTTAAATATTTGCTTAACCGAACCGAAAACAAATTACTCATTGTTTTGGATAATTAAGTATTCAGTAAAGTATCATGGATTATGACGGAGTGGAACGTAACCCGTTGCAGTATCACATAAGAAACAATGAAGGGATGTCCAATGGAGAAGTGACAATTTCGATTATTCAACTTTATAGGATCCAACCCACGAAACAACACTAAAGGATCAAGTTGCCAAGAAGTAATTAATACATTTTTGGATGCTAAAATAGTGATGACAAGAAAATTGAAAGACGAATGGTGAAATATAATTTAGAATGTTCTATTTGTAAAGATTGATTCAGTGCTTAGTATAATAAATTATTTACAAATTTTTGGCTTCTTTATTAAAATAAAATCATTAGCAATTATAAGGGTTAAATAAGAAGCCTTTAACTATAGTAAGACATAATAAAGTTAAATTATTTATCTCATGGACTTACATAGAAAATAAACAATTTAATTAATCTTGTATTAAATTATTGTAGCGCTCCAATATGATTTGTAAATGCTTAACTATAATTTTAAATATCTATTTTAACAATTTATTTTAATTACAAGATTTTGTACCTAACTTAACTTCAACTGGCTTTTATGATATTTTTAAATGTATCGAATGACAAAAAATTATGGCAAGCTACAAATTTTAAAAAAACATTTCTAAAAAGTATACCAGAAATATAAAACAATTGAATTAAAAAAACAAAATAGCAATCTTTTATTTTAAATTAAAATTATTCCTTTATGTTATATTTTAACGAAACCTGATTAAGATTTTTGTACCAAGTTGTTTGTTTGAATAGTTTTGAACAAAAAAATGTATGCAAGGGGTACTTATTATGAAATAGAAGCTATAAAATTGTGTAAAATTGTTTGAATTAGTGTTCCTCCCATAGCTGTAGATATTAGTTTTAACTTAATTCAAATAAATTTAATATACTTGTTGTACAACATATCATTATAAAATTACTGAACTTGTTTAATAATATTTGAGTTATTTCACGTCTGCTACTTTAAGAAAAATAAAGTTTGTTTTACAACATTCAAGTTAAATAGTTAAATATATTTCTGAAACAACTTGTAAAATTTAAGTTTAACTAATTTTTAAAGTAATAATATAAACTAAAACTTTATCAAGTTTATAACAACTCTTTTTGTAGAGAGTTTGATGTATATTAACAAATGAAAAAGTTACATTTCACAAATTATTCATAAAAATCGTCATCACAATGTGAAAAAAGATTGAGTTTGATCCACTAAGTTAGATGACTTAGTATACTATTATTACTTAGTTTTTGACTACATATGTATATAAACAAAATATCAAATGATAGATTATCGTTACAAAATGCGATAAAGTTTAGTTAGAAAGTTTAAAGCTTACCAAAAACTGTTATATTTAACACTGTCTGACTAATACCATAAACTCTAGTCAACTGATTTAAGTAGAAATAGCTGTAACGTGTTTAACGTTTATTGTCTAATAATTTTTACTTAAGAACTTTTTACTCTATGAATTGATGTTGTTTATTTATTTTAAAACAGTAAATTATGATAAAATTCTACGAGTTTTTCTTTGAGACTTCTTGAATTTTTGTTTTATTTATTGTAAGATTTTCTGTTTTTAAACTTCATAAAATTTAAAGTCTGTTACACTAGGAATAATTATAAAAAAATAAATAATATTTATGCATATACTTCTTAAAAAGTTTACTATCATCCAAATCTTTTGTTAATAACATTCTATGTGTGTATATATTTTTATTTAAAAATGACATCTAATTATAAATTAGATAAAGTATTCTAAACATGAGATACAAAATTTAAAGCGAGAGATCATCGTACTCTTCAACAGTGACGTAACATTAATTCAATCACAAACACTTTGTTAAATTTCTCCAATAGCTTCTAGCTAGTTTTCAAATAGTCAATTGAACATTCTAAATTATATTCTACCACATTTCAAAACCACTGTAAGTGGTTATTAATTGAAATTAAAGTTAACTATCTGTCAACAAATAAGTTATAAGTAACATAAACTATACAGATAAAGATCATTTTAATCTTAGCGTTTTTAAAACAAGTGTTTCATCATTTGATTTTCTTATAGTACATTTAATTATTTTATATA
This sequence comes from Thalia democratica, assembly GCF_965202585.1. NCBI lineage: Eukaryota > Metazoa > Chordata > Thaliacea > Salpida > Salpidae > Thalia > Thalia democratica. Next base: position 60,233 of record NW_028139362.1, on the reverse strand, counting down.
AACTTCATTGGAAACTATAACATATTTTACGCTGTTGTGAAGTAGTTGTAATTATTCTAAAAAACAAATTAAAATAGTCGTAATACTTTTTAAGTTTTAACGTATATAACACCTTCGTCGGCATTAGTTTTAGTTATAATTTTTAATTGGTTTTTATACCACTTTAGATTTAGTCTATTATACTTGAAATCAGTTTTAGTTTTATTCACACTTTGATTTTTTAACTATTTTTGGCTTTGCTTACATATGTATATTAAGTTTAAATTAGATTTAGTTACACATTTTGTTTTACTCATTTTTAATTTTCAATAAAGTCCTTTAAAAAGCCCTATTTAAACAGCACATTATGTGTTTGGTTAACATTAACACTGACTAATATACTTATGTCATAGTCAACTCTCTATTACTATATAGTAAACCTTCTGGTTTCGTTTCAACAATATTTATTTTAAAACTACCTACTATCACAGTAAATTAAACTTTGAAACTATTTTGTGGTTGTTTTTAAGCCTACTTTTTAAAAACAACGTTATTTGAAAAATTATTCTAGCATATTTATTAATTTATAAACTTTAAAAAGTTGTATGTTCAGTGGACGCAAAAAAGTCTATTTTTACTAGTCTTAAATAAAGTTTACCAATTAATAAAAATGAATATTTCTTAAACTGTTAAATAAAATATTTTAGGAATTAGACCAGTTTTTTTTTTCATAACGAACAAGAAGTAAAAGATTAAGTTGCATTAAAACATTCATCGTTTGAGTAATTAGTTTTCAAAAATAAATAATCTTTTTTTTTTTTTTAATTTAGAGTACATCCAATTAATTCTACACATGGATATTAGCAAAAATTTTGATTAATGTTTTTAATATTGTTATGATTTTTTTTATATCATTTGTAATAAATGAGAAATGGTCAAATACACTCGAAGACTTTTTTGCCAAAGGGTCATTCTCGCCCGAATGAACATTTTAACACAAAAGGTCATGTTTTTACGAGAATAAAAAATAAAATAAACGTTAGTATAGATAAATATTTATAAAAAAAGAAAAAAAGGTTACCAACCAAAAGTAAATGTTAGAGATACCAGTTTTAGTTGAAATAATGATAAAAAAAAACTATTAAATTTAATAAAAAAAAACGAGAAGCTTGTAGTAATAAAACTATATAAATGTTGAGGTTAGAGTTAATAGTGATAGTAAGAGAAAACAATAAAATGCAAATAATGAATACTACTAATGTATAAAAAAATAAAAATGACAGAAAAACTTTAAAAAAAAGCTAGTGTCCAAAGGTTAGTGTTAATGTTAACATTGGTAAAAAAATAAAGAAATAAATATAATTATAGAAATTAGTAACAAAATTTATAAATTTTAAATAAACATGAACCCTTGAAAAGTGTCTTCATGCAAAAAGTCTTGTGCAAAAGTGACTCATTGGTTCAAAAGTGAGCAGTTATGCAAAAGCGTCTTTTTGAAAAATGTTCATTTCGTATAGTTTTACTTTTAGTCGTACCATGAAAGGTAAGCTTCATAAACTGCTAATTTTAATAGTTATAATTTTTTTTCTACCATAATGTAGATAATTAGTTATCATTTGTTGTACTTCTATATTTAGTTGTTTAAAATACCTTTTTTTCTTCTAGTTTTATTTTTAATTGATGTTGTAGATTTTTTTGTAATTTTAGTTTATTTCTGTTTATTCAATTTTTTCTTGTTTATTTGTTAATCGTTCAGAGTTGAACAATTGTGCGAAAATGTCTTCATTCAATTTTGTTACCTTGTTCAATTTAGTAACCATGTGCAATTTCACTTCGTACAATTTTTACCTGTTTCCGAATCCAAGTACTTTAAAAAAAAATCTTTTTGCAGTAGAAATAGGTAATTGATAAAAACAACCAAAAAAAAAAAACAATGCAAAAACGAAAATCTTTATTTTACATATTTTTAAGCCGAAGCAGTTTTTTTTTAATATTCTTTAATGCTTTCTAGTGACTTATTTAATCAATTACAAGATTGTACTTAAGAAAAAAATTTTGACGGACTACATAAACAAGGTCGCGGGCAGCAGATATTTCTTTTGAGGGCAGCATTCCTTTCCAAATAACAATATGCTAGCGGGCTTCAGATTTAACTATCGCTGGCCGCAGTTTATCGACCATCAGTTCGAATGATGCTAAATAATTTAAATTAATTATTTTAAATATCAACAATTATTTAATATACTTTAAACTTTTCACCTTTCTAAACAAATAATAATCTAAAAGTTTTAACACTTATACTCTTTTAACATTTGTACCAAAGCAAAAAATAAAAAAGTCATAAATTAACAATTCGTAGAAATTAAATTATTATTTACTATTTTAAACTTAAATAATCATAAATGATTCGTAGAGTAATAAGTTATTTAATAAGAGATGTTGGATAATTAACGTTAAATACTATACAGCTGTTTCTATTTAATGAAGATGACTAGAAGTTATGGTAGTAATCATACAGTTTTGAGTAATATAGTTTTTCATTAGCTTAAAAACTTATAATTAAACTATATAGCAATTTGTAATGATAAATTGTAGTTGATGTTTTAATCATATATATGTAGTCAAAAATTTTTAGAATAATATATTTATATTTGAAATTATTAATGAAAAGGAAAAATATATAGGAAATAGCTAACAAGAATAAATTATACGAGCTTTAACTTAATGACTTCTTGAAATTATTTTTTTGGTATATCTTTTAAAATTGTAAATTATTCTAAATTTCTTGCTAATAGTTTGCTTTCAAACTGCATAAAATTTAAAGTCTGTGAAACTAATAGAAATAATAAATAAATAAAATTATTGCATATTTTTCTTAAATGTTTTTACTTTCAACTATATCTTTTGGTAGTTTTATTTTATGTGTTTATATAATTTTTTTCGAAACTGACATGTAATTGTAGATAAGATAAAGTATTCTAAACTTGGGATACAAAATTTAAAGCGAGAGATCATCGTACTCTTCAACAGTGACATAACATTAATTCAATCTCAAACACCTTGTTAAATTTCTCCAATAGTTCTCAGCTAGTTTTTAAGTAGTCAATTGAACATTCTAAATGATATTCTAGCACATTTTAAAACCACTGTAAAATGCTTATTAATTTAAATAAAAGTTAACTACCTGTCATCAAATAGGTGATAAATAACATAAACTATACAGATAAAGATCATTTTAATCTTAGCGTTTTTAAACAAGTGTTTCATCATTTGATTTTTTTAAAGTACATGTGTATATTTTATTTAATACTTTATTTGGAAGTTAAAACATATTTCACACTGTTGTAAAGTAGTTTTAATTATTCTAAAAAACAAATTAAAATACTCGTAGTACTTTTTAAGTTTGAACTTATATAAAACTTTCGTTGACATTAGTTTTAGTTATAAGTGTTAATCTGTTTTGGTACCATTTCAGTTTAAATCTATTGTAGTTGTAGTCAGTTTTATTATTTTTCACAATTTGAGTTTTTAACTATTTTTGGCTTTGCTTACATATGTATATTAAGTTTAACTTAATTTTATTTACACATTTTGTTTTATTCATTTTTAACTTTATATAAAGTCCTTTAAAAAGCCCTATTTCAACAGCACATTATGTAGTTCGCTAAATATTAACACTGACTAATATATTTACGTCATAGTCAACTCTCTATCACTATCTAGTAAACCTTTTGGTTTCATCTTAACAATATTTATTTTAAAACTATCTATTATCACTATAAATTAAGCTTTAAAACTTTTTTGTAGTTTTTTTACCATATTCTTTTAAAAACGACCTTATTTGAAAAAATGATACTTGCGTATTTAATAACTAACAAACTTTTGGAAATAGTATATTCAGTGAACGCAAAAAAAGTTTAGTTTTATTAGTCTTAAATACAGTTTAGCAAATAATACAAATGAAAAGTTATCAGAACTTTTAAACAAAATATTTTAAGAATTAAACAAGATTTTTCTTTCTTTTCTAATAAAATGAAAAAAATTGAGTTGTATTAAAACGTTCATCGTTTAATAATGTTTTTAAATAATTAAAATAAAAATATTTTAAACAAGCATAAAAACTTAAAATATTAACTTAATAATAACAACATATTACATCTGTCGAGACGAGAAGTAAAAAGAAAACTAAAAATAAATCTATAAGTACTTTAGATATACTCTAGTTTTAGAAATATATTTTTATATTAGTTATTACCAAGTAATTAGGTTTCAATAATAAATAATCAGTTTTATTTAAAAATAAATTAAGAGTAAACCTAATCAATTCTATACATGGTTTTAGAAAAAAATTTAAAATTATTTTTTATACTTTTATGATTGTTTTTATATCATTTGTAATAAATAAGACATAGTCAAATATGCTCGAAGACTTTTTCGCCAAAGGGTCAATCTTGCAGTAGGGGACACTTTTACACAAATGGTCATTTTTGTACGAGAGTAAGAAATAAAATTAAAGTTAGTATAAATAAATATTTATAAAGAATTGAAAAATAAGTACCAACCGAAAGAAAATGTTAGAGATAAGAGTATTAGTTGAAATAATGATAAAAAAAAAGACTAAAAAAATTATTTTCAAAAAAAGCAAGAATAATAAATTAATAAAACTATATAAAATTAAATTTATCGACTTATATTGAGGTTAGAGTTAACAGTGATAGTAAAGAAAAACAATAAAAAGCAAAAAATGAATACTACTAATGTAAAAAAAAGTCAAGTTATAGAAAAACTTTAAAAAAAAGCTAATGTCCAAAGGTAATATTAGAGATAACAGTGATAATAAAAATAAGGAAATAAATAGATTTATAGAAATTAATAACAAAATTTAATAATTTTAAATAAAAATGAAACCTTGAAAAGTGTCTTCATGCAAAATGTTTTGTGCAAAAGTGATCAAATCGTGCAAAAGTGAGCAGTTGTGCATAAGTGTTTTATTTAAAAAGTGTTCCTTCGTCAGGTTTTACTTTTAATCGTTTCATGAAAAGTAAGCCTCATTGACTGCTAAATTAAATAGCTGTAAATATTATTATACCATAATGTAGATAATAAGTAATCATTTGTTGATCTTTTGAATTTAGTTGTTTAAAACACTTGTACTTTTAGTTTGACTTTTTTTTTCTTTTAGTTTTATTTTAAATTTATGTTTGAGATTTTTTTATATTTTCAGTTCATTCCTTTTTTTTTTTCGCGTGTTAAATTGTTACTCGTTCAGAGTTGACCAAATGTGCAAAAATGTCTTCATTTAATTTTGTTCCGTTGTTCTATTTAGTAACCATGTACAGTATCACTTCGTACAATTTCGACCCGTTTGCGAATCCGAGTACTTTAACAAAAATCTTTTTGCATTAGAAAGAGGTAGTTGATTAAAAGTAACCAAAAAAACTATGCAAAAACAAAAATCTTAATTTTACATATTTTTTTTCCGAAGCAGTTTTTTTTTATTTTAATTAGTCTTAAATGCTTTCTAGTGACCTATTTAATCAATTACATGACTGTACTTATAAAAAAATGTTTGACGGGCTACATAAACAAGGTCGCGGGCAGCAGTTATTTCTTTTAAGGGCCGCATTCCATTCAAAATAACAATGTGCCGGCGAGATGCAGATTTAACCTTCGCCGGCCGCATTTTATCGACCATTAGTTTGAATGATGCTAAAATAATTTAAAAAGTATATGCAATATTTAAATTAATTATTTTAAATATCAATAATACTTCAATTTACTTTAAACTTGTCAGCTTTCTAAACAAATAATGATCAAAAAGTTTTAACACTTATATCCTTTTAACATTTGTACCAAAGCAAAAAATAAAAAAGTCAAATATTAACAATTCGTAAATATTAATTCACTATTTACTATTCTAAGCTTAAATTAACAAAAATGATTCATAGAGTAGTAAGTTATTTAATAAGAGTAATTCGATAATTAACGTTAAATACTATACAGCTGTTTGTATTTTAACGAAGATGACTAGAAGTTTTGGTATTAGTTATACAGTGATGAATAATATAGTTTTTCGATACCTTCAAAACTTCTAATAAAACTTTATAGCATTTGGTAATGATAATTTATAGTTTGATATATTGTTCATTTATATGTAGTCAAAAATTTTTAATATGATAAAGTTATATTTAAAACTATTAATGAAAAGGATAAAATAAAGTAAAAAGCTAAGAAGTATATGTAAAAATACTTTCACAAGCAAACAATAAAAATTACTATCAGTTATTCACTAGCTTTAAAATAACAATCAAATTTAAGCTATAATCAAGTAAGTACGTTTCAAAAATAAAAATATATAGTTTGTTTAGTAAAAAAAAAGTTAAGAGTGAACTCAATCAATGATATACACTTAACTTAGCAAAAATGTTAAAAAATGTTATTGATATATTTATTGTTGTGTTTTTTATCATTTTTAAAGAATAGGAACGGGCAAATATGCACGAAGACTTTTTTCCAAAGGTACAAACCTGCGCAAAGAGATACTTTTACAAATAGGATCATTTTTCTACGAGAGTGATAATACAATGAAAATGATTATTAAGAAAAAAATTATGAAATAATATGAGTAATATATCAACCGAAAGTAATAGGTGAACAACTATTTAAATTCAGACAACTCAAATTTCGACAATTCAAGTTCTTGAAAAAAAGTTCAAAGCCACAATTTAAAAAATAATGTATATTTCTCAAAAATAAAAAATACATATAAAGGTCATATTATTATCTACAAGTAATTTTTTTCTTTTCGATAAAAAATAAACATAATTTGAAATTCGGTTTAAATAAAATAAAAAAACAAAGTTATTTCTATTAATTTTTAAATATTTTGATAAATATTTGAGACTTTGAAAAAAAAATGATTTGTAGATAATAATAAGATCTACATAGATGCTTTTTATTTTTTTCAAATTTTAATAATTTATTGAGATATAGTCTTATAAATATTTACTTCATATTGTCGGAATTTAAGTTGTCCAAATTTAAATTGTCATGTAACAGAAAGTAATTGTTAGGGATAACAGTTGAAGCAAATATTGTTTTTTAATTACTTATATTATTATCATTAAAAAAAATATTGGTGATAAAGTGCCCCTTTGTGCAAAAGCGTCTTATAGCAAAAGTGTTGATTCGTATTATTTTCCCAAACCATTATACGAAAAGTTAACTTCAAAACTGCTAATTTAAATAGTGTAAAAATCCATTCTACCATAATGTAGATAATTAGTAATCATTTTCAAATTGTTGGTAATGTCTCTATAGGTTATAAGTAATTGGACAAGGAAAAACTCTTTATAAAGTTTATTATGTTTAAATAAATAAGTATCCCAAATATAAAACAAGGTTTGAACAAAATGTTTCATCTTGTTTTTTTAAAATGTATGGTTTTAATCAAATATTATTATAAACAAACATATGCAAAATTAAATATATTTCTAAAATGTAAGATTTTTTTGAATTAAAAAAATTTGAAAAATTGATTTTCCGGAAAGCTTAATACAATTTAAAAAATGGAAAGAAAAAAGCTAACTATCATAAGTTAGCAAAGATTTAGTGATTTCAAGTTAAACTTGTCATATAAATTGTTTTTTTCTTTATCAGTATTCTGTTATTATTTGCTTACACTTCAGAATTTCTAGACACTCTTAAAATCTATAAAAGAAACAAAAGAATTAACAAATTTAATCTGCAACGTAGTACTAATATAGTTATTAAATTTTATCATTTTAGTAAAAACTGATAGAACAATTATTGCACTTATGTTCAAACATAAGCCACATATTTATGTGTAATAAAACTGTTTAAAAAGCTAAGTATGTAAATAAAATACAAATTTATGAACAGTTATTCTGCTTATGCCGTTTATGAAAATAGTCTCAAAACTTTGAGGTTATAAAAAAAATTATCTTTATTTTTGTTATACATTTACATTGGTCACAAAGTACGTAAAAAAGTCCTTCAAAATTATATTTTTAATGACTTTTCTTCTTAAATTATTTTACATTTAAATATTTGCTTAACCAAACCGAAAAAAAATTACTAATTTTTTCAGATAATTAAATATATAGTAAAAGCATCATGGATAATGAAGCAGTGGAACGGAACCCGTTGCAGTATCACATAAGAAACAGAGGAAGGGATGTCCAATGGAGAAGTGACAATTATGATGATTCAATTTTATCAAGTCCCAACCCACGAAATAACACTGAACGATCGAGTTGCCAAGAAGTAATTGATGCATTTTTGGATGCGAAAATAGTGATGACAAGAAAATTTAAAAACTAATGGTAAAATATAATTCAGAATGTTCAATTTATAATGATTGATTCAGTGCTCCGTATAATAAATTATTTACTTATTTTAGGCTTCTTTATTAAAATAAAACCTATTAATAACTATAAGGGTCAAATAAAAAGCTTATAACTGTAGTAAGACGTATTAAAATTCAATTATTGTATGGTATTTTTTTACATAGAAATTAATCAATCTTGTATTTAATTATTGTAGCGCTTCAATATAATTTGTAAATGCTTAACTATAACTTTAAATAACTATTTTAACAGTTTATTTCAATAAAAACATTTTGTGTATGACTAAACTATTATTGGCTTTCATATTATTTTTATTTGTATCAAATGCCAACAATTTAAGGCAAGCTACAAGAATTTTAAAAAACATGTTAGAAAAGTATACCAGAAATATAAAACAATTAAATGAAAAAAACAAAATAGTGATGTTTATCTTAATTCAAATTACAAAGTTTATGTTAGATTTTACCGAAACCTGATGACGATTTTTGTACCAAGTTGTTTATTTAAATAGTTCAAAATAGCAAAATATATGCAGGAGATACTTATCATGAAATAGAATCTATAAAATTGTTTAAAATCGTTTGATTTAGTGTTCCTTCCATAGCTGTAGAAACTAGTTTTAACTTATTTCACATAAATTTAATATACTTATTTTTCAACATATCATTATAAAGTTACTGAACTTGTTCAAAAATACTCGAGTTATTTACGTCTGCTACTATAAAAAAATAAAGTTTTTTTAACAAAATTTAAGTAAAATAGTTAAAAAAATTTCTAAAACTAATTGTAAAATATAAGTTTTACTAATATCAATAGTAAAATTATATTCTTAATTCTAATCGAGTTTATAACAAGTCTTTTTGTAAAAAGTTTGATATATATTAACAAATGAATAAGTAATATTTTCACAAATTATTTATAAAAACTGTTATTACAATTTAAAAAAAGATTGAGTTTGATCCACTAAGTAAGAGGACTTAGTATACTATTATTACTTAGTTTTTGACTACATATGTATATAAACAAAATATATAATTAAAGATTATCGTTACAAAATGCGATAAAGTTTAGTTAAAAGTATTTTAAGCTTACCAAAACTAATATATTTCACATTGTCTGACTAATACCATAAATTCTAGTCAACTCATTTAAGTAGAAATAGCTGTAACGTGTTTAACGTTTATCATCCAATATTTTTTCTTAAGAACTTATTACTCTATGAATTAATTTCGTTCATTTATATTTAACACAGATAATTAAGATAAAATTCTACAAGTTTTTACTTTATGATTTCTTAAATTTTTATTTTATCAGGTACATCTGTTAAAGTTGTAAATTATTGTAAAATTTATTGCTTAAAGTTTGTCTTCAAACTTGATAAAACTCAAAGTCTGTTAAACTAGTAATAATTTTAAAAAATAAATAATATATTTCCATATACTTTTTAAATAGTTTAACTATCATCTAAATCTTTTGATATTGAAATTTTTTGTGTTTATTTTTTTTTATTTTTGAAAATGACATGTAATTATAGATAAGATAAAGTATTCTAAACTTGAAATACAAATTTAAAGCGAAAGATCATTGTACTCTTCAACAGTGACGTAACATTAATTCAATCACAAACACTTTGTTAAATTTCTCAAATACACCTCAGCTAGTTTTTAGATAGTCAATTGAACATTCTAAATTATATTCTACCACATTTAAAAACCACTGTAAAGTGGTTATTAATTGAAATTAAAATTAACTATATGTCATCAAATAAGTGATAAATAACATAAACTATACAGATAAAGATCATATTAATCTTTTCGTTTTTAAACAAGTGTTTCATCATTTGATTTTATTATAGTACATTTGTGTAATTTATTAAAAACTTTATTTGGAAACTATAACATATTTCACAATGTTGTAGAGTAGTTATAATTATTCTAAAAAACAATTTAAAATACTCGTAGTTCTTTTTAAGTTTTATCGTATTCTTAACAAATAATTCAATTACATGATTGTACATAAAAAAATGTTTGACGGACTACTTAAACAAGGTCGCGAGCGGCAGATATTACTTTTGAGGGCAGCATTCCATTCAAAATAACAATGTGCTGGCGGGATGCAGATTTAACCTTCGCGGGCCGCAGTTTATCGACCATCAGTTCTAATGATGCTAAAATGTATTAAGAAGTATATGCAAAATTTAAATTAATTATTTTAAATATCAATATTACTTTAATATACTTTAAACTTGTCAGTTTTCGAAACAAATAATAATAAAGAAGTTTTAACACTTATATCCTTTTAATATTTGTACCAAAGCAAAAAATAAATAAGTCATAAATTAACAATTCGTAAAAATTAAATCACTATTTACTGTTTTAAAATTAAATATATAAAAACGATTCATAGAGTAATAAGTTCTTTAATAAGAGATAATGGATAATTAAAAATAAATACTATACAGCTGTTTCTATTATTATGAAGATGACTAGAAGTTATGATATTAATCATACAGTGTTGAATAATATAGTTTTCCATAACCTTAAAAACTTCTAATTAAACTTTATATCATTTTGTAATGATAATTTATAGTTTGATATTTTGTTTATCTATCCGTAGTCAAAAATTTTTAGAATGATAAAGTTATTTAAAACTATAAATCGAATGGCTAAAAACAAATGAAATAGCTAACAAGTATCTATAAAAGTATCTTAATTTTTAAAAAAAAGAACTTATATTTATTTTTGAAACGTAATTACTTGGTAATAACCAATTAACCAAAAGTGTCTTCTTGCAAAATTGTTTAATTGTAATATTTTCTCCTAAAAACATTTGTATATTTTATTGAAAACTTTATTATGAAATTATAACATATTTTATATTGTTATAAAGTAGTTATATTTATTCTAAAAACCAATACGAATTAGTCGTAGTACTTTTTAAGTTTTAACGTATAAAAAACAATCGTCGGCATTATTTTCATTTATAACGTTTAATTGATTTTTGTACCACTTTATATTTAGTTTATTTTAGTTGTAGTCAGTTTTAGTTTTACTCAAACTTTGAGTTTTTAACTATTTTTGGTTTTGCTCACATATGTATATTAAGTTTAAATTGGTTAGAGTTACACATTCTGTTATACTAATTTTTAACTTTATATAAAGTTTTTAAAAAAGCCCCGTTAAAACAGCACATAATGTATTTGGCTAAACATAAACACTGACTAATATACTTATGTCATAGTCAACTCTCCATTACTATATAGTAAACCTTTTGGTTTCATGTTAAAAATATTTATTTTAAAACTACCTACATTCACAGTAAAATTATACTTTAAAACTATTTCGTGGTACTTTTTATTGATATTATTTTTAAATCAACCTTATTTGAAAAAATGATTGTAGCGTATTTAATAATTTACAAACTTTTGAAATCGTGTATTCAGTAGACGCAAAAAAGTCTATTTTTATTAGACTTAAATAAGGTTAAGCAAATAATATAAATGAATAATTTTACACTTTTCAATAGAATCTTTTGAGAATTAAACAAGATTTTTCTTTCTTTTCGAACAATACAAAAAAGATTGAGTTGCATTAAAACACTCATCGTTTAACAATGTTTCAAAGCATTTAAAATAAAAACAATTTTAATTAATCATAAAATCTTGAAAAATTAACTTAATAATAACAACATATTACATCTGTTGACACGAGAAGAAATAAAAACTAAAAATAAATCTATAAGTACTTTAGATATACTCTAGCTTGAAAAATAAATTTTAAAATTAGTTATTACCAAGTATTTAGGTTTTCAAAAATAAATTGACATTTAACCCAATTTAATACATGTTAATTAAGATAAAATTTAGTTATTATTTTCAATGTTGTTATGATTGTTTTTATATCGTTGATAATAAATAAGAAATGATCAAATATGCTCAAAGACTTTTTTGCCAAAGGGTCAATCTTGCACGAATGGACACTTTTACACGAAGGATCATTTTGTACGAGAATAAGAAATAAAATGAAAGATAGTATAAATGAATATTTATAAAAAATTGAAAAATAAGTCAACAACCGAAAAGTAAATGTTAGAGATTATAGTGTTAGTTGACATAATGATAAAAATAAAGAATAATAAAATAATCAATTAAAAAATTCGAGAATAATAAAGTAATATAACTAGATAAAATTTAAATTTATTCACTTATAGTGAGGTTAGAGTTAACAGTGATAGTAATGAAAAACAATAAAAAGTAAATAATAACTAATGAATACTAACTGATGCAAAAAAAAAAGATATAATAATAAAATAATATTAATTGAAAAAAAATTATTGACTAAAGGTAAGTGTTAGGGATAACAGTAATAATAAAAAAATTAGCAAAATAAATTGAATATTAAAAAGTTTTAACAAAATAAAATAGGTTTACAAAAGAATCAACCCTTTAAAAGTGTCTTCGTATAAAAATTTCTTTTGCAAAAGTCACCGTATGGTGAAAAGTGCCCCTTCGTGCAAAAGCGTCTTATAGCAAAAGTGTTGATTCGTAATATTTTCCCAAACCATTATACGAAAAGTTAACTTCAAAACTGCTAATTTAAATAGTGTAAATATCAATTCTACCATAATGTAGATAATTAGTAATCATTTTCAAATTGTTGGTAATGTCTCTATAGGTTATAAGTAGTTGGACAAGGAAAAACTCTTTATAAAGTTTACTATGTTTAAATAAATAAGTATCCGAAAAATGAAACAATTTTGAACAAAATGTTTCATCTTGTTTTTTTAAAATGTATGGTTTTAATCAAATATTATTATTAACAAACATATGCAAAGTTAAATATATTTGTAAAATGTAAGATTTTTTTAAATTAAAAAAATTTCAAAAATTGATTTTATGGAAAGTTTAATACAATTTAAAAACTGGAAAGAAAAAAGCTAACTATCATAAGTAAGCGAAGATTTAGTGATTTCAAGTTAAACTTGCCATATAAATTGCTTTTTCTTTATCAGTATTCTGTTATTATTTGCTTACACTATAGAATTTCTAGACACTCTTAAAATCTATAAAAGAAACAAAAGAATTAACAAATTTAATCTGCAACTTAGTACTAATATAGTTATTAAATTTTATCATTTTAGTAAAAACTTATAGAACAATTATTGCACTTATATTCAAACATAAGCCACATATTTATGTGTAATAAAACTGTTTAAAAAGTTGAGTATGTAAATAAAATATAAATTTATGAACAGTTATTCTGCTTATGCAGTTTATGAAAACAGTCTCAAAACTTTGAGGTTATAAAAACAATTATCATTATTTTTGTTATACATTTACATTGGTCACAAAGTACTTTAAAAAGCCCTTCAAAATTATATTTTTAATCACTTTTCTTTTAAATTTATTTTACATTTAAAAATTTGCTTAACCAAACCGAAAAAATATTACTAATTTTTTTAGATAATTAAATATATAGTAAAAGCATCATGGATAGTGAAGCAGTGGAACGGAACCCGTTGCAGTATCACATAAGAAACAGAGGAAGGAATGTCCAATGGAGAAGTGACAATTATGATGATTCAATTTTATCAATACCCAACCCACGAAATAACACTGTACGATCGAGTTGCGAAGAAGTAATTGATGCATTTTTGGATGCGAAAATAGTGATGACAAGAAAATTTAAAAACCAATGGTAAAATATAATTCAGAATGTTCAATTTATAATGATTGATTCAGTGCTCCGTATAATAAATTATTTACTTATTTTTGGCTTCTTTATTAAAATAAAATCTATTAACAATGGTAAGGGTTAAGTAAGAAATATTTAAGTTTATTATTGTGTCGTATCTTCTTACATAGACTATAAATGATTTAATTTATCTTGTATTTAATTATTGTAGCGCTCCAATATGATTTAGAAATGCTTAACTATAATTTTAATTGACTATTTGGATAATTTATTTAATTATAAGATTTTGTACCTCATTTAACTTTAATTGGCTTTCATATAATTTTTAAATTTACAAATGATAACAAACTATGGCAAGCTAAAAGATTTTTAAAACCCAGTCTAAAAAGTATACCAGAAATGAAAAACAATTGAATTAAAAAAACAAAATAGTGATATTTTATTTTAAATTAAAATATAAACTTTATGTTATATTTTAACGAAACCTGATGACGATTTTTGTAACAAGTTGTTTATTTGAATAGTTTAGAATAAAAATACATACAGGAGGTTATTATCATGAAATAGAAGCTAAAAAATTGTGTAAAATTGTTTGAATTAGTGTTCCTCCCATAGCTGTAGATATTAGTTTTAACTTATTTCACATAAATTAAATATACTTGTTGTACAACATATCATAATAAAGTTACTGAGCTTGTTTAAAAATATTTGAGTTATTTCACGTCTCCTACTTTAAGAAAAATAAAGTTTTATTTACAACATTCAAGTAAAATAGTTAAATAAATTTTTAAAACAACTCGTAAATATAAGTTTGTCTAACAACTATAGTAAAAATATTAACTAAAATTTAATCAAGTTTAAAACAACTCTTTTTGTAGAAAGTTTGATGTATATTAACAAATGAATAAGTAATATTTTCACAAATTATTCATAAAGACCGTCATCACAATGTGATGAAAACATTGAGTTTGATCCAACAAGTAAGAGGACTTAGTATACTATTATTACTTAGTTTTTGACTATATATGTATATAAATAAAATATTAAATTATAGATTATGTTTACAAAATGCGATAAAGTTTAGTCAGAAGTTTTTAAGCTTACCAAAAACTTTTATATTTAACACTTTCTGACTAATACCATAAATTCTAGTCAACTCATTTAAGTAGAAATAGCTGTAAAGTTTTTTACGTTTATTATCTAATATTCTTTTCTTAAAAACTTATTACTCTATGTATTAATTTTGTAATTCTTTTTTAAAACAGTAAATAAAGAATAAATTATACGAGCTTTAACTTAATGACTTCTTGAACTTATTTTTTTGGTATATCTGTTAAAATTGTAAATTATTCTAAAATTTCTTGCTTATAGTTTGCTTTCAAACTAAATAAAATTTAAAGTCTGTGAAACTAATAGAAATAATAAATAAATAAAATTATTGCATATACTTCTTAAATGTTTTTACTATCAACTATATCTTGTGGTAATTACATTATATGTGTTTATATATTTTTATTCGAAACTGACATGTAATTGTAAACAAGATAAAGTATTCTAAACTTTGGATACAAAATTTAAAGCGAGAGATCATCGTACTCTTCAACAGTGACGTAACATTAATTCAATCTCAAACACCTTGTTAAATTTCTTCAATAGATCTCAGCTAGTATTTAAATAGTCAATTGAACATTCTAAATGATATTCTAGCACATTTTAAAACCACTGTAAAATGCTTATTAATTTTAATTAAAGTTAACTACCTGTCATCAAATAGGTGATAAATAACATAAACTATACAGATAATGATCATTTTATTATTAGCGTTTTTAAACAAGTGTTTCATCATTTGATTTTTTTAAGAGTACATTTGTATATTTTATTTAAAACTTTATTTGGAAGTTATAACATATTTCACACTGTTGTAAAGTAGTTTTAATTATTCTAAAAAACGATTTAAAATACTCGTAGTACTTTTTAAGTTTGAACTTATATAAAACTTTGTTGGCATTAGTTTTAGTTATAAGTTTTAATCTGTTTTGGTACCATTTCACATTAAATCTATTGTAGTTGTAGTCAGTTTTATTATTTTTCACAATTTGAGTTTTCAACTATTTTTGGCTTTGCTTACATATGTATATTAAGTTTAACTTAATTTTATTTACACATTTTGTTTTATTCATTTTTAACTTTATATAAAGTCCTTTAATAAGCCCTATTTCAACAGCACATTATGTATTTCGCTAAATATTGACACTGACTAATATATTTATGTCATAGTCAACTCTCTATCACTATCTAGTAAACGTTTTGGTTTCATCTTAACAATATTTATTTTAAAACCATCTACTATGATTATAAATTAAGCTTTAAAACTTTTTTGTGATTTTTCTACCATATTCTTTTAAAAACGACCTTATTTAAAAAATGATTCTTGCGTATTTAATAACTAACAAACTTTTGGAAATAGTATATTCAGAGAACGCAAAAAAAGTTTAGTTTTATTAGTCTTAAATACAGTTTAGCAAATAATACAAATGAATAGTTATCAGAACTTTTAAATAAAATATTTTAAGAATTAAACGAGATTTTTCTTTCTTTTCTAATAAAAAGAAAAAAATTAAGTTGTATTAAAACGTTCATCGTTTAATAATGTTTTTAAATAATTAAAATAAAAATATTTTAAACAAGCATAAAAACTTAAAATATTAACTTAATAATAACAACATATTACATCTGTTGAGACGAGAAGTAAAAAGAAAACTAAAATTAATCCATAAGTACTTTAGATATACTCTAGTTTTACAAATATATTTTAAAATTAGTTATTACCAAGTAATTAGGTTTCAAAAATAAATAATCAGTTTTATTTAAAAATAAATAAAGAGTAAACCCAATCAATTCTATACATGGAAATTAGAAAAAAAATTGAAAATTATTTTTTATACTTTTATGATTGTTTTTATATCATTTGTATTAAATAAGAAATAGTCAAATATGCTCGGAGACTTTTTCGCCAAAGGGTCAATCTTGCACGTAGTGACACTTATACACAAATGGTCATTTTTGTACGAGAGTAAGAAATAAAATGAACGTTAGTATAAATAAATATTTATAAAGAATTGAAAAATAAGTTACCAACCGAAAGTAAATGTTAGAGATAACAGTATTAGTTGAAATAATGATAAAAAAAAGACTAAAAAATTATTAATTTCAACCGAAATTGTAAGATATTTTATATTGTTATAAAGTAGTTATAATTATTCTAAAAAACAATTCGAATTAGTCGTAGTACTTTTTAAGTTTTAACGTATAAAAAAACTATCGTCGGCATTAGTTTCATTTATATCTGTTAATTGATTTTGGTACCACTTTATATTTAGTCTATTGTAGTTGTAGTCAGTTTTAGTTTTACTATAACTTTGAGTTTTTAACTAATTTTGGTTTTGCTCACATATGTTTATTAAGTTTAAATTGGTTAGAGTTACACATTCTGTTATACTAATTTTTAACTTTATATAAAGTTTTTTAAAAAGCCCCATTTAAACAGCACATAATGTATTTGGCTAAACATAAACACTGACTAAAATACTTATGTCATAGTCAACTCTCCATTACTATATAGTAAAGCTTTTGGTTTCATGTTAAAAATATTTATTTTAAAACTACCTACGGTCACTGTAAAATTATACTTTAAAACTATTTTGTGGTACTTTTTATTGATATTATCTTTAAATCAACCTTATTTCAAAAAATGATTGTAGCGTATTTAATAATTTACAAACTTTTGAAATCGTGTATTCAGTGGACGCAAAAAAGTCTATTTTTATTAGTCTTCAATAAAGTTTAGCAAATAATATAAATGAATTATTTTAAACTTTTCAATAGAATCTTTTTAGAATTAAACAAGATTTTTCTTTCTTTTCGAACAATACGAAAAAGATTGAGTTGCATTAAAACATTCATCGTTTAACAATGTTTTAAAGCATTTAAAATAAAAATATTTTAAATAATCATAAAATCTTGAAAAATTAACTTAATAATAACAACATATTACATCTGTTGACACGAGAAGAAATAAAAACTAAAAATAAATCTATAAGTACTTTAGATATACTCTAGCTTGAAAAATAAATTTTGAAATTAGTTATTACCAAGTATTTAGGTTTTTAAAAATAAATAATCAGAATTATTTAAAAATAAATTGACTTTTAACCCAATCAATTCAATACATGTAAATTAGGATAAAATTTAGTTAATATTTTCAATGTTGTTATGATTGTTTTTATATCGTTGGTAATAAATAAGAAATGGTCAAATATGCTCAAAGACTTTTTTGCCAAAGGGTCAATCTTGCACGAATGGACACTTTTACACAAAGGATCATTTTGTACGAGAATAAGAAATAAAATGAAAGATAGTATAAATGAATATTTATAAAAAATTGAAAAATAAGTCAACAACCGAAAGTAAATGTTTGAGATTATAGTATTAGTTGACATAATGATAAAAATAAAGAATAATAAAATTATTAATTAAAAAAATCGAGAATAATAATGTAATAAAACTATATAAAAATAAATTTGTTGACTTATAGTGAAGTTAGAGTTAACAGTGATAGTAATGAAAAACAATAAAAAGCAAATAATAACTAATGAATACTAACTGATACAAAAAAAAATAAAATAATAAAATAACATTAATTGCAAAAAAAAATTATTGACTAAAAGTAAGTGTTAGGGATAACAGTAATAATAAAAATAGAGATTAAAAAAAATTAACAAAATTAATGGAATATTAAAAATTTTTAACAAAATAAAATAGGTTTACAAAAGAATCAACCCTTTAAAAGTGTCTTCGTATAAAACTGTTATGTGCAAAAGTCACCGATTCGTGAAAAAGTGCCCCTTCGTGCAAAAGCGTCTTATAGCAAAAGTGTTGATTCGTAATATTTTCCCAAACCATTATACGAAAAGTTAACTTCAAAACTGCTAATTTAAATAGTGTAAAAATCCATTCTACCATAATGTAGATAATTAGTAATCATTTTCAATTTGTTGGTAATGTCTCTATAGGTTATAAGTAGTTAGACAAGGAAAAACTCTTTATAAAGTTTACTATGTTTAAATAAATAAGTATCTGAAATATGA